>NC_136652.1:21227371-21229871 GCF_949748355.1 Melanostigma gelatinosum
AAAGTCCACTCTAAAACAAAAGAAACAGTTAGACGCTCTGGCATCAGAGGAGAAGATCGATGCCGCTCTCGTGTCTGTACGCTAAATATGAAGCTGCAGCCGGGAGACGCTGAGCGTAGCTTAGCTTAGCACAAACACTGGAACCAGGGGGAAACAGTTAGCCTAACTCTGTCAAAAGGTTAAAACTCGTGAAACAGTTGTTGTTTAATGTGAGGTCAAAGCTCTGAAGGTGACGGACTGTTTCACGGCGCGACTTCCTGGAGTCTTGTAATTCGTGAACTTTTGTCATGAGACGGCGGCTGTTCGACATCAACTGCGTTTACTAGTCAAGAAATATAATGAAGTCTAAATACCTGCCAGCGCCCTCTACAGGCGGCGGCGTTCGGTGCTGCTCAAGAGCTCTGGTCTGTGATTGGTCCTCCAGGTGGGCTGGCAGTTGAAGCGCCTGGTGGAGAAGCTGAGGGCGGAGTCTGGAGGCGTCGTCCTGGTGGTGAAGAAGAGGCCGTCTGGATCGTCCGGCGGCTTCGCAGCCGCCCCGCTGAAGAACCTGCGCTGGAGGCCGCCGCTCATACAGGTGAGCTAAATCACCCTGCCCACGTGCCTCTGAGCAAGACACTGAAATCCAACCAGCTACAGAGGCGCTGTCGTTTCTTTTCTGTCGGCTTCTTCTTTCCTGTCCTCCTGATTCTTTTTTTATTACCATTCTTTCATAGAGCGACGAGCAGCAGGAGGCTGTTCTGTGGTCGTGGTGCTGTTAAATGCCGTAGGAAACCCCACGCTTCAAAAATCACCAGTGTTTTCATTTAAAGGAGCTGCAAGTTTCACATGCCTTTAAATTCATTTTTTTCTCCAACACTGCAACAGCAACATCCGGAGCTTCTCAGCAGCACTTGAATGCATCACACAGACACACTTTATTTATCTTCATAAACATAACAAGCGTTATGTTTCGCATTATGTTTCGCTCCAAAGTTAGTCAAACTGAGGGAATAAGAATAAGATAAGAACTTGTCTGTCAGAGGCTCATGCGGTGTAGTTGTAGGAGGATGATGATGTTGATTGATGGAGAGGACGGCGGCCATTTTGAATCCTCTTGACTGCCATTGAGCCAGGCACCGAACCCTCTAGCAGCTGCGGTTCACTGCATGAAACCGACCCGTCTTCCGGGTCCCCTCTGGTGCATTCTCCTTCTGTCATCGCAGCTTTTTTACTTTCTGTTTGTGAGCAACCAGTAAACACGGCCGCCGCCCAGTCTGCTGCTCCACCGAGGTGCGAGTGGGAACAATGGATCCCTTCTCCTGGAAGGAAAAGGAAGAGGAAACACTCCGCAGGCGGCGTTGATGTCAGACGTCTTTGGATGGTGACTCATTCGTTACTCCACAATGTGACGGTTCTGAATTCACCGAACGGCCTTCAGGGGGTTTTGCGCTGACGGACGTCCAGGATGTGTGTGCTTCGGGTCGATAGGCGTCTTGACGGTTGAGTCTCTAATCTCTGTTATCAAAACAGATCTGAAGTCAGTCTCCGTCACTCCTGCTGTTCTGGTCAAAGATCGTCTTCAATCAGCGCTTACGTCTCTGCCACTTGTACTCGGCCCAGTCATCACCGTCTACTGTGAAGTCAATTATGATAATGGTTCATAAGATGGAACTTTATTAATCCTGATGGAAATTCTTGTGCCAGAGGTTGATCAAAAATTACAGAAGAATAACAAAAACGTATAGAATAATAAAGATATCTACAAATATGAACGATAGTCACAATATATTCAGTGTAAAGAAGTAAAACTGACACCGTTGTACGTTGGACAAATGTACACTGTTGGTTAATTAAACAATTGTTTTTAATCAATACATCATTTTTTAGATCAATAAAATGTCAGCAGGTCACTGGAGTGTTTTCAATAAAAAACAGGAGGAAAGAGTGTGTTTGTTGGGGACTATTTTCAGCGGCGGATTGATCCACGTTAAACGCTGTGTGTGTGTGTGTGTGTGTGTGTGTGTGTGTGTGTGTGCGTGTGTGTGCGTGTGTGTGTGCGTGTGTGTGTGCGTGTGTGTGTGCGTGTGTGTGTGTGTGTGTGTGTGTGTGCGTGCGTGCGTGCGTGTGTGACTGAGTCAGAATGATCCACAGTGTTCGTGTCCGTGGTGATCAGAACAGATGTTTCATCAGCAGAACGCGTTTCTTCTTTCAGAAGTGGTTTTGAGGCGAAGCAGAAAAGCAGCTGAGTGAAGTTCCTGTTGCTGAACGTACAGACGGTCTGGAGGAGAGGAAGGAAACAGAACAGCTGCGTTTGCTGTTTCTCGATGTTGTTTTATGAGAAACACCGTTAACCTCACAAGGGTCCTTTTTGGCTTTTTAAAGATCACATCCCCTTTCATATTGTGCACCTATTAAACAACTATATGCATAAAAAATTATGTAAAAAATACATTCCTTCATATTTTAACATTTCATACTTTACCTCCGGTTCTGAAGAGTGAAACCAAAGCTTCACGTGTTA
>NC_136652.1:21234871-21244871 GCF_949748355.1 Melanostigma gelatinosum
TGAAGAGAGTCTTGGTCTCTGAACGAAACATTTCCATTTAAAGTGAGAATATGTAACTTTTTTGTAAAAATATGTAAAATTCATCATTTTACAAATAAAGAGTTTGATTTACAAGCACTGAAACACAGTTACTATTATTATATATTACTATGTCAGTTTCCTGATTTTATTTTCTGCACTTGCTTTCAGTCGGATCACCCAATGATGGCAGAAGAGAATCATGGGAAATGTAGGAAAATTCTAAATGCTATCGTCCTGTAATTACCACTTGTGGCCACAGTTGCCTCTGTTTCAGGTCTGACTCTAAGGAGAGAATTCATCACTTATTGTTCATTGTTTTGATGTATTTCTACATTTTTGGACGATCCTGATTTGAGTAGTTTTGCCTACACAAACTACACACATATTATGAATCTGTTTTGTCCCTTAAGTATTTCAAAATAAGAGTTTAACTAGTTTCATTCTTCGTGTATAAATCTGAACTGTTGCAGAGCTCTGCAGTGAGGTGTGACGCTTTGTAACTTTAAAACAAATACAAGAAAATAAAGTGCAATTTATTTTTGAAAGATTTCAGCTTCAGTCCAAAATCCAGTGTTTACAGAAACACGTGTTTTCTCTTATGTTTATTCAAAATGACACACCTCAGAGTACTTGATCCATGATTATTTCTATTATTGTTGGTATTCATAAATACAATGTGTGTCTTCTGATGAGGTTGTTACAGAGGAAATAAAACATTGCATTTCAAATCAACCTTTATTTTGAATTTCGCTACACCTTCCCACAGTAAGTCAACAGTGTTTTGTTGCCACTTTTTGGGATTTCAACACAGATGATGACTTTAAAGGAGCTAATGTAAATCTTTTGAATGCACGATATTGGCTGATGGCACCACCTAGTGGACAATGTCAACTACATACATCGCTTTTATCAATAACTTTGGTATTTTATTGATCAGACAAACAGTCAATTTACGTTTACTAACATGAATTATTCTCCTGCAGACCTGCACTGACATTTGAACTTAACAGTAACCTGTTAGTCATTGAAATCATGTTAACATTTCCAACATGAAGTGCGTGTTTACCTCCATCAAAGGGGAGGTTGTTGTTTTCACTCCCTGCTTGTTAACTTGCAGAATATCTGAAAATCTGAACTAAAACTAACATTTTAAATGACGTCTGGTGCAAAATGTGCCCATGAGCCCAGTCACGGGGTCAAAGATACTGAAACCAAAAATATCGAAACCACCGAAATGTCAGAGTGAACGACAGTATCTGCAGAAACCTTTTTTATTTCCTAGAGACATCAGAGAAGAGGTTTGTGTGCAGAGAGTCTCTGAGAAACAGAAGGGTCGTGCAGACCTCGTTAAACAGGAAGGACCATGCGGCCACATGCGTGTGTGTCTGGGTGTGATTTCGACTCTGTGGTCTGTTTGTGTGGCGATGTATGAATTCTCACAGGCAGCTTCCTCCTCTGCTGAGCGTCAGTCTGCTGCAGAGACACCAACCACCCCGCTGGACGTCCACACTGCAGCCGGTGAGATCTCCTTCATTGAGCTTTTCTGTGCTGTTTACTCTCTGAGAGCAGATAGCAAATGTCACTGTCATGTAGGTGGCACAGTGGGGATCATCCAGAGGAACAGGGACATTGTTTCTGCTACAAAATGTTGAATTATAGAATTTATTGTTGTGTATTTGGAGCAGTCTCCTCCATTTCAGTGTCATAAATATGTTTAAAATCATAAACAACATGTCTAGTTCTTGATTATCTTAAAGTCCAACTGTACATTACTTTGGGGTTCATCATGCTCTACATTACCGAACCACGTTTCCCTTGATGCTTTGGGGGATGCAAACAGGAAGTGTAATGTTGTCATGGATTCAGTGTGTTACTTTGGAGGCTACAACTTGTTTACCCTCTATTTGTTTACATTTTAGCAAATTTGTACCATTAAAAGTATGCAGAATGATTTATCAGTTCCTGTTTACGATGTACTCATAGATGTACAGACAACTATTAATATATTACTTTTAAACTCAAGAGAAAACGTAAAACCGTTGACGCTCTCGTCCTCCTGGAGGCTCCACTGCAGCCATGAGTCGACGGCGGGTCTCGGTCCGGGATCTGGGCGTGCTGGACTGTGAGGGCTGGCTCCTCCGCAGGAAGGCGGGCCGCAGCTTCCTGGGAAGCAAATGGATGAGATCCTGGTTTGTCCTGAAGAAGAGTTCTCTGTACTGGTACAGCAACAAGAGGGTGAGTCACACAGAGACACTGGTTTCCCGAGAACTCTACAAAGCGGAGGCCGGTATGGCAGGTCATTCATGCCCATGGTGTCCACATACTGACTGAGTAATATGTAGTAACCTCATAGTTATATTTCAACTATGTACTAATATGACAGGACTGGATTCAGGCACTCAGCCTTAGAGATTTTAAAACTTTATTATCTGATGTTTTTATCACTTTTATACTTGTAATAATAAATATATTTTTAGATAGATATTAAGATACTTTATTATTCCTGCACGGGGAAATTATTTCGCGACACCAGCATTTAAAGCAATAAAAATAACAGGGAGAAATATGAAAATATTTTCCTAAGAAACCCCATCCGAAATGTATTCAGACATTTTGAAACAATTGTCTTTTTTAAAAACGTCTTTATTAACGTGAGAATGCTCACTGTCCTCCTCTGCAGGCGGAGAAAGCGGAAGGATTCATCAACCTGTCCGGCTTCACCATCCAACCGACTAAACAGTGCCGAAAGAAGCAGTACGCCATGTTTGTTGTGTTTCTATTGGTGGCAGCAGTCGTGTTCAGCTGTGATCACATCCAGAAGACTCAAATATACTGTCAGACTGTCTCATCTGTTCAAGTTAAAGTTTACATTTACAATACATTTAAAATAGTATTTGCTCCAAAAGATAGCGAGCTAGCTTGCTAATTCCACCATGATTTCATGCTACAGTTAAGCATCAAACATGCAGAGTATATTCCTCTCAGACACGATCAAGCTTTTGTTAATTGTTTAAATCTTTATTTTCACGTTATTAACCGCTCAGTGTTGTTTCAGTGCCATAACAGCCAGTCATCCTCTGATTGTGACTATTTTCATTGCCGCTGAGAGCTTCACAGACATGAATAAGTGAGTATTTCACTTTTTATGATTTTTACATGTATATATATATATAAATATATTTATATATATACATATTAATTTATTTATATGTATTTTTTATATATATTTATTTATATATATATATATACATAGATATAAATTTGAATCGCTACTAAAAACGTTGGTTTTCAGCTGAAGAAAGAGGTAGTTTGTGTGTTTAGTTACTCTTTAATAATGTTAATCAAGACAGCCGTTGTTGAGATATACTTTTCTCTGAACTGATCACAGTTCCTCTTCTTCCTCTTATCATTTCTTCGCCCCTACTTCTTGTTTTGTGCTGTGAAGAAGAAGAAGAAGACGACGAGTCGCTGCTGTTACTATCACACTGAATGTTTCCGTGTGTCTGTCTGCAGGTGGATCAGTAAACTGTCGGAGGCGGCTGAGCCGTGTCAGCTGATCGACACCGAAGGTGAATACACAGTAACATAACAGTTATTCATATGCACAACATGCGCAGAAATAAAACTAAATATACATTTGTAAAAGCAACATTGAATGAAACGTGAACGTGGTTCGCTCTTCCCATCATTGTTTCGGTTTTTTTCTGCACTTCACATTTTCACTTTCTCCTCTCACTTCTTCCCATATTTCCTTCCTGAAATTTAAATGTATTTTGGGCTATTGCCCCCCCCCCCCCCCCCTCCATCTTGGTGCAGAGTGCTACAGTGAGGGCAGCGACCAAGACGCTGACGAGCTCGTCTCCACTTCCTGTTCTCTGAACTCTGAGCAGGAAACAGACATTTCTGAAAATGTGAGTAACAAAAGTGTGAAGAGAGAATCATTTTCAATCCTCCACACGGTCTATTTTTTATTTTTTTTAAACATACTGACCCTCTCACAGGGAGACGTTCTTCGGCCGCTCTGCGACTCAACACCGACCGGTGAAGACGGACGAAGAAGCCCCTCGGAGGCCGGAGGCTTGAGTGAAGACAGAAGAAGAAGAAACGCCTCGGAGGGCGGTGAACCTCTGTCCTGGCTGGACGTCCCGGGACCTGATGGAGCCGGTGGAGGACCCTGCCTCCCTCTGCTGCACATCGACGAAGAAACCAAACAGGAGGTCGTCCGCGGTAAACACCTGAACTCCACTGATTTTACACGTCAACGTTTCTACTGCATTTGTATTTAAAAAGTACTATAAACCCTTTAGCGTCTCCAGAGGGCGCTGTGTGATGTCTGGTGAATGTCCTCGAGTGATGTCACTTGAGTCGGAAAACTACAAGTTTGAAAATGTAAAAGAAATCTGGAGGTGTGGACCTGAAGGGAGACCTCTGTAGTTGTAGTTGTATCATGTTACCGGGACGCATCTCCGGAGACAGATGGCTGGCTAGTTAGCCAGCGAGTTAGTTAGCTTGTCCTTCTCCAGAGACAGATGGCTGGCTAGGTAGCCAGCTAGTTAGTTAGCTTGTCCTTCTCCGGAGACAGATGGCTGGCTAGTTAGCCAGCTAGTTAGCTAGCTTGTCCTTCGCCGGAGACAGATGGCTGGCTAGTTAGCCAGCTAGTTAGTTAGCTTGTCCTTCTCCGGAGACAGATGGCTGGCTAGTTAGCCAGCTAGTTAGCTAGCTTGTCCTTCGCCGGAGACAGATGGCTGGCTAGTTAGCCAGCGAGTTAGTTAGCTTGTCCTTCTCCGGAGACAGATGGCTGGCTAGTTAGCCAGCTAGTTAGTTAGCTTGTCCTTCTCCGGAGACAGATGGCTGGCTAGTTAGCCAGCTAGTTAGCTAGCTTGTCCTTCGCCGGAGACAGATGGCTGGCTAGTTAGCCAGCTAGTTAGCTAGCTTGTCCTTCGCCGGAGACAGATGGCTGGCTAGGTAGCTTGTTAATTCCACCGTGCGTTAATGCTACACTGGTTACAGAAAATGAGCCGAACAAAGTGTGTGGATGAAACATTACGTGGTCTGTTTTTAAAGAGTCCTCTTTGTCTCTTTGCAGAGAAGCCCCCTGACGAGATGGAGAGCCTCTACAACCACCTGAGGGCAGCCAGCTTGTCTCCGATTGGCCGGTCCAGTCGGAGGGACTTCAGAGCGTCGTTCGTCCGACGATGTCAGAACGACAAAGTCAACGACAAGCTTCACCTGCTCCGGATCCTCAGCAGCACGCTGAAGGTGAAGTCAAAGTAGTGATACCACAGTTAGAAATACTCTTATTTTGTTTCATTAGATAATATCATATTATTCTGTTTTTATCACTAATGAATACGTGTAAGTACTTTGTCTGTCCGTCCTTCAGGCCAAAGAGTCGGAGCTGCTGGTAGTGGATCAGGTCCTGACCGACCCGGTTCTCGTGGCGCCCGCATACAGGAAGTGGAAACTCTCCAACTTCGTCCTGCTGCAGGAGATCGTTCAAGGCGACCAGGCAGCAGGGGGCGCTGCAGGCCCGACACCTCGGGACGCATTCACGCAGAGATGAACAAAAGAATACTCACAACACTCCGACAGAAGAGTCACGTGAGGCTGAGCTTCATGTGTCCTCACACAACGGTTCCTTTCACATCTGACCGAAGAGTTGTTCCTCGTTTTTCGTGCGTTTTTCTACAAAGGTCCAGCAACACGTGTCAATTTCAAAATAAAGTTCTGTCTTCACAGGAGACGGAACCGTTTCTTCTTTCTTCTTTTTCAAAATGTATTTATCAAGAACTGGTATTTCTTCCTCTTTTACTTGACTTGTTTTAAATGTGTTTTATTAATTTATAGCGTGCTTTGTAATTTGTGTGTGGTTCGTTCTTTGCTTTCCCGTTTCAAAAGTGAATCGAAAATTATTTTCATTTTTTTCTGTTTTAAAAAACGGAATGGAAAAGCGGGAAAAGATTTTCTTCAGTGAATTATTCTCACAAATTTACATATTTTTCAAACAGTGAGGAGGATTTTGAAATGTATGATCTCTGTCATGGAGAAAAACGAAAACCGCTCCAATAATTCTTCTGTTTTTTTTTCTTTTTCAGTTTTTCTGTTCTGATTTTAATAAACGATTCGATTTTGAAACATAAAAACAAAAGAGTGAACGATACACGGATTCTCTGTCATTATTACCGTTTGTATTCTACTTTTATCATTTATCAGTCTTTGTAACTTGTTTTTGAGAAGTTCTATTCATAAAGTTTATTCTTGTTTTCCATCCAGATGTCAGTAATGGAGAGTAACTAAGTACTTTTATACACAAATCGTAGTACAATGTTGACGTTCTTGTACTTTATACCTCTACAATAATCTGACAGATTTAGTTACTTTACACATTCAGATTATTAATAAACTAATAAAGTATGATGTATTATTGTAGAGTGAACTACCCAGCAGTATATAAAATAATCAGCTGTGTTAACGAGTGTCTGTCTTTAATAATCTCACATTCACAACATTTTATTTGCTTTCTTTATATCTTTCCACATATCCAGAACCTCCAGCTACAAACGATTCCAGCTTTCTTTATAATAATAATATAAATGCAATTAAAACCACCAATTAAATTCATTTATGTAACGTCAACAGAAGCGTTACTCAACTTTTGTACTTAAGTACAAATTTGAGGTAGTTGTACTTAACTTGAGTACTTTGTTTTAATGCCACTATAATTCTACTTCACTATATTTATGACAAAAAGACTAGAAGAGACACAAAGAGACACATAAAGACTACAAAGAGATACAAAAAGACCACAAAGAGATACAAAAATACTACAAAGAGACACATAAAGACTACAAAGAGACACAAAGACTACAAAGAGACACAAAGACGACAAAGAGACACAGACTACAAAGAGACACAAAAAGACTACAAAGAGACATAAAGACTACAAAGAGACACAAAAAGACTACAAAGAGACATAAAGACTACAAAGAGACACATAAAGACTACAAAGACTACAAAGAGACACAAAGACGACAAAGAGACACAGAGACACATAAAGACTACAAAGAGATACAAAAAGACTACAAAGAGACACAGAGACACATAAAGACTACAAAGACTACAAAGAGACACAGAGACACATAACGACTACAAAGAGACGCTTTAGTTACTTTACAAATTAAGATTTTTGCTCACAAAACATATGAAGAGTTTATAAAAGTACAGCTGACACAATTAGTCAGAAAATGTATCGTAAACTATTGTTCATATTTTTTAACTTAGAGGATCTGAATATTTCCTCCACCTCAGATCAGTGTTGTATTTCATTTAAATATAATCAATATGGTGAATGTGTATTTTTACATTCACAACACATAAATAATGTGAATTTTGCACCAGAGGAATATAACTCTTTTTAATGTTAAAGCTTTGTGATCAAAGCTTTTGATGTAAGGATTTTGAAGTACTTGTACTTTACTAGAGTATTTCTGTTTTACTTGTACTCAACTACATTTTGGAAGGAAGCATTGCACCTTTTAATCCAAAACATTTATATTAAAGTTTTGAAGATTCAGATTAATAACACAAAATAACATCAACGAATAAATGATGACGTATCATAGATTAAGACGATTTACTACTTAGTTCAAATTTACCCCACTGCACTTTGGGTAATGGAGTATTTTCGCCAGAAGATGGTGCCACAGAACTATTTGACTAAATGCAATGGCAGAGACCAGACAAAGATCGTCTATAGTGCGGATGATGAATCACTCTGCGGTATAAAGTAGTCAGTAATTTGAGGGAAAGATTTACCAGAATCTCTCAGATTCATTTCAGTAGATATCAAATAACAATAGTATGTAATGTAACTGAACAAACAACAGTGTCACGGTGTTGTTGCAGCCAATTTGTAATTCAAACTTCAGAGAAACTTCACCGACAACTAACGAACTAATTTAGCTAAAGTTAAATTAAATTGTAATTTTAATTATATCTATCTAAAAGGGACGTTTGAGTTAAGATTTTTTTAAATATTTCTTTTTTTTGTTATTATTATTTCTTTGTCAAACAATTATTTATATCATTTTCTTTTTTACAATTGCACATGGGTTGCCTTTTTATTTTTCCCCACTCTAGCGAGTTAATATTTATATGTTAATATAAACCGATCAGAGTGAGACCTCTCTCCCGCTGAAACTCCTCCTCCTCTCCACGCTGTGTGTTTGTTTCGTCTCGGATCATCAGATCCGCATGAAGACATCGACCTGCTCGCTTTGGACCCTCTCGGCTTTTTTTTTCTTTTTTTGTTGGAGTGGGAGGAAAGTCTAAAAGTCTACAGAAAAGTCGACCGGATTTATTAAACGGTCTGCATTACGTCACTCCCAGACACCGGACTGTGACCGGAGAGCGGTGATCGGTTAAATTCGCCGCTGGATGGTTTTGTTTAACTCACATTTGTTCTTCTCGGATTAATCCCGCCTTGTTCTCAGGAGGTAAGGATTCATGTCACATAAAGCCAGACCTGTTGCTTTAAACTCACTTTATCCAGCTGTTCATGCTATTTATTGAATCCAGATGTGATCAGATAAACTGCAGATGTGAGGGAAAGTTGATCTATTTGTTATTAATGTTGTTGTTTGTGTGTGTATTGTGTTTGTTATGTTGTTCCTCTGAGCAACACGTTTACAGTATTAAAGGTCACATTTATGTTAATTATAATGAGTCAAGTGCCTTTTAATGCATTAAACATTAACATTAAAATGTTCTTTAAATGTGTTAGAAATGCTCCGACTCGCTGTATTCTGTTTAACATATAAATCCTTCAGACTTAAAGGGCACATTCAAAACATTTAAATATATATTCATCTATTTCTTTGGCCTGAGCTTTGATTTAGCTTTCAGGTGTTTTACAAATAAAAAGTGTTTTTAAAGTTTCAGCCTGCAGAATATAATTTAAAACGATATACAGTATAAAATTTACACGAGTATGAAAGGTCACCGGGTTAAAAAGTCACATTTACGTCCATTAAAGGGAATTTAATGTGTTATTGAACTAAAATCCTACATTTTCCTTCAAATCCTGAGTATTTAAAGTGGTTTACTGCAGTAATGTGAGTGTTTTACATGATAAGAAATGTCAGATTAAATAATCTAAGTAGGTTCTGGTGATCTGTTTAATATTATGGCACTCCTTCCTGTCTGTTTTAACTGTAGACTCATCGTGATTAACCAGAATAAATAAGTTTAATGATCTATTTTATTGGTAATTTAATTGACTTCACCTTTAGTTTGTTGTCGGCAGTAGTTTCCCTTCTTGCAGAGCTTTAGTTGGTGTGAATGTAAAGCCTCAGTGCGTTACATTCACGCTCATTTTAGATGTGTGTCTCTGCACATGTTCTTAAAACTGTGAACTGTTTCCACATTCAGTGGTTTCAAACAGCGTGAAACTCTTTTCATTGTGAAAAACATCTTTGTTGTAGTTTTTATTGCTAATTTGTCTATTTTCTACTTTTAACGTCTACTTTTTGACTGATTGAACCGGATTCTTTGGACCTGACATGATAAATGACACCATGTCATGATGGGATATCATTCTTGCAGGATAAAGAAGTGATAGATGCTGAATTTATCCACAAAGATCCTTTATTTGCCTCATTAGAACACAACTGATGCTGGATTTCTAACCGGTTAAAATTCTCTGAACATTTGTGATATTTTGATATGAATCTTAGGAATATTCTTACAGTATTTCAGGTACGTAGACAGGTTTTTAATGACAGTACTGCCCTTTTATGGTGTTTGTTTTTTATTCGTTACAACATTTCCAGAGTGACATTTTGTGTCGGTGGAATCTGTGTGTGATGATTTTAACAGTTATAATTTATGTGAAAGGAAACATTACATTTATATTAAAACTATATATATATATTATTAAAGCTAAGGAGAGATGAACTTTTGGGGATACTTCTTTAACGTT
>NC_136652.1:21252371-21254871 GCF_949748355.1 Melanostigma gelatinosum
GATGCAAAGTGACCACAAAGAGATGCAAAGAGATGCAAAGTGACCATAAAGAGATGCAAAGTGAGTACGAAGAGATGCAAAGTGACCATAAAGAGATGCAAAGTGACCTTAAAGAGATGCAAACAGAGAGAACAGAAACAAGAGGGCGCCTGTTCGCCTCTCTTTCCTTCAGGATCAGACTGTTCCTGGTGGTTCTGCCTGTCGCTGATCCTTTGTTTGAGCGGTGGTGTGTATCCACGTGGCTAATGACTGCTGGGTGTCAGTGACAGGACCTCAGCCATAATTCATCATGGACATTGTGTGCGTGCGTGCGTGCGTGCGTGTGTGTGTGTGCGTGTGTGTGTGCGTGCATGTGGTATGTCTGATGGCATCCGTGCAGCTTCTGCCTCGTCACCTGACGGCTGGGTTTCCTGCTGTCGGTGATCCTGCAGCCTGGTGTTGCATGCTACCTGCACGCTGCTAACATCCTGCTAACACCGAGAGCCGCTCACGGCAGGAAGCTGCTCCACCTGCCTGTCTGCCTGCAGGCTGCAGAGGCTGCTGAGCCCCAAATCCAGAACACACTTCACCATAACACACACCGTTCACCACGAACACCAAGTGCATTCTCCGGCCTTCAACAGTGTTCGTTTGGCTCATTTATGTCGATTTGTTTGTCTAAAATTAAAACAAAGAATTTTGTCAATTCGAGATTTAGTTTTTTCACATCTGGTTATTTTATCTACAAACTGTTTTCCAGTTAATATACCAAAAGATTTACTGTATAACAACATGAATAGTGTATATTCTGCAATATAAACCTGCTCTGTGATGGAGGATTTCATTCTTATCACCCGCTCGGATGTCTTAGTTATTCTCCTCGGCCGTTGGCTCCTGACTGCTGGTTGTGTTGCTGCAGTTTGTGCTCAACTCAAGTAGACTAACAGTAAATTCAGACTGAGTCAGCATTAATCCCTGACCTCTTCCTCCTCCTCAGTTCCCAGAATGTGGATTTTTCGGGATGTACGACAAGATCCTGCTGTTTCGCCACGACCTGAACTCGGACAACATCCTGCAGCGCCTGACCTCAGCGGAGGAGATCCACGAAGGCGACCTGGTGGAGGTGGTGCTCTCCGGTAAGAAACCAACTCTTTCTACTTTCAATTAATCGAAGAACTTCAGGCTTTTCTTAGGAATTTAACATATGAATCAAGTTCTATGGTGAGATATTTCACTCAAAACCTCAAATATTAACCTCTTGGTGCCAGAGGAAAAGTCAGAGGATTGTCAAAGTTAGTAGGAGTCATCCTCTGGGGACCATGAATGTCTGAACACAAAAAAAAGAATACATAAATAAACCGATTCATACATAATCTTTATTTCGTTTATTATAAACACACATTTATTTGTACACATTGGAGTCTCTCCGGTCTCCAGGCAGTGACGACTTAAAGCACGTTCATGTGTATAACACGTTTATAACTCTCTCGTTAACCCCCCTCCGAGTGCGAGCGGTGAGGTCGCCTCAGATCTCGTTTCCTCCTCCAGCGGGTCACCCGGCTCGCTCTCACCATAATATTGTGCATGGGATCGTCACATCCTGAGTCGTGTCTACAGGTTGGGCTGCAACAACTATAACTGATGAACACCCAGACGCAGAGCAGCGGCAGGTTTAGGATTACACGGGAGGAAGATGGCGAAGTCGGGGCCCCGAAAACCGCACCCGGGGTTCAAACCCGCGACCACTTCCTCCTCCTGCTGCTTCTGCTGCTGCAAGAACCTGCAGAGGTTCAGCTAGTTCAGATATTCATTTCTGGAGGCATCTCATAACTCATACCTGACTGTAAGATGCATCAGAGAACTGGCTGCAAAGACAAAACAAGCTTTAAATTAAGAGAAATGTGTCACTGAGTCATATGGTTTTTACGTTCCAGTTATATTTAGTGTCACAACTGGACCATGATTATTAATTACACCTGTGTTTACCCTGCTTAGAGCGTGCGTTCGGAAGTTAAGCAGCTCATAGTTCATCTCTAATGTCTATTTTACATTCATGAAAACATTTCCTTCAAACTACTGGATTTATTCTAGTTCATCACCAAGACTACATTTTACAGATGACATGTGAACACATCATGATAACGTTATAATGTAACGTTACCTTCAGCCAGTACTAATAATGCAACTGAAGTGAACCTCTGTTGGTTAGCCGTTAGTGGTGATGCTAACGTTACTAGCTCTCCTCCTGTTGGTTAGCCGTTAGCGGTGCTGCTAACGTTACTAGCTCTCCTCCTGTTGGTTAGCCGTTAGTGGTGATGCTAACGTTACTAGCTCTCCTCCTGTTGGTTAGTTGTTAGCGGTGCTGCTAACGGTACTAGCTCTCCTCCTGTTGGTTAGCCGTTAGCGGTGCTGCTAACGTTACTAGCTCTCCTCCTGTTGGTTAGCCGTTAGCGGTGCTGCTAACGTTACTAGCTCTCCTCCTGTTGGTTAGCCGTTAGCGGTGCTGCTAACGTTACTAGCT
>NC_136652.1:21262371-21424871 GCF_949748355.1 Melanostigma gelatinosum
CACCACACTGTTCATTTCGGTTCATATGTATATTTAATATATTCTAGTGTTTCTTTATATATAAGAAGAGCCAATAGAGGTTATTAGAGCCCTAATGTTACCTTCAGACAAACAACACGTATCGTATTTGTTACGAAGAGAACAGTTTATCTTTACAAACGTAATCTGAACTGAAGAATGATTTAGAGAAATCTTAAAATGACCAAAAGGTCATGAAGGGGGCTGGAGAGGCATAATCAAACATATTCGACGTCTAAATCGATAATTCCTCGACAAAACAAATCTACAAAACATGAATCGAAGTTGAAAATTCAAACATTGGTTTACTTAATTTTTAACGTGATTTGTTGTTGGCAACAAAACTATTTCGGTAGATTTAGGAAAATATGGTGGTTTGGATTAAAATAAGTATGCTTGTTACGTAACTACCGTTTGTAAAGTTATGTTACAAAACTACGTTAAAACAAGTCACTGTTGACTTGGTTTCACACGGGACACGAACAGCGTGACAGTCTGTTTGTTTGTCCCCCAAAATAGCTCCAATTTAAATCGTATGAACTATATTTCTACCTCTTGTTATGACATAAAATCCCCATCAAGATTCACATTCGATGAAGTGAAAGGAAACACCAAAAGATGAGCATCGACTTTGTTTTTTATTTTCTTAATATTTTGCTCTGTTGTTTTGTTGTAGATTAATTCGTAACTTTAAATAAAAGTTCATCATTGTTTATTGTTTTCCAGATCACTTCAACTATTTCTTTTGTAGCCCGCACCTGGTGGTCATTAGAGGAACTGCAGCTGAATGAATTCTTGAGAATCGTTTTTATAAAAGTCTGTCGGTTATAAGTTGTGTACTCGGACTCTTTGTGTGCTCCTGCAGAACCAGCCAGTCCCAGTCTGGACTCCGAGGCCACGATGGAGGTGGACAACTGTGACGCCAACAGCGACAGCGGCCACAGCATGGACGAGCAGGACGACAAGCTCTTCTTCATCGAGGGTCCCGACGACGAGACGCTCAGAGCCATCAGGTGACGCCGGTTCGACTCCGGATTGATCCTCGTGATGGATGGATGGAGGGAGGGATGGGTGGATGGATGGATGGATGGATGGATGGATGCTTTCATTTATTTTGCTTCAAAGCTTTAAGTATAAACTCGTTGTCCATTTAAAGTCAGAAAGAAAGTCATTTTGAGTTGCTGCTCATCCTTATAATGTCTCTTGTGTTTGTGTGTCACATGCAGCCCGTGCACCAGCAGCAACATCCCTCTGATGCGAGTGGTTCAGTCCATCAAACACACCAAGAGGAAAAGCTCCACGATGGTTAAAGAGGGCTGGATGGTCCACTACACCAGCAGCGACAACATGGTGAGGAGGGCCCACAAAACACCAAGCATGTACACACAAATACATCAAATATACAGTTAACACAAAGCAAATGTGTCTTTAGTCCGGTAATAATGTTACTCACCTCACACAGGTGGCAACAGTAAACAATCGTACTTGTATTCTTCATCTTTTACGTATAGAAAGTGTATATTACGGAGGGAAAATCCTGAAATTCAGGACGTCTGTCATCGTGACACCAATGATTTGGTAGAAGTAGACCATATCTGGGTAGAATAAAACCAGACCGATGACGGGGTTATCATAGATCCTCTTCACTGATATCCTGTACTTTCTTTGAACATAAAAGGCTTTTGAATCGATGACGTTTTTGTCCTGATGAACTTTGTTTCGTCTTTCCAGAGGAAGAGGCATTACTGGAGGCTGGACAGCAAGAGTCTGACTCTGTTTCAGAATGAAAGTGGAGCCAAGTACTACAAGGTAGGAGACCCCGGTCTGCTTTCAGCCGCCTCGGCCGAACAAAGCAGCGACGTGAAGAGAAGAGCGGAGTTGGGTTCATACTGTACAGTGACATCAGACATCACTGTCTAACTATAACCAGCTCCTTCACTGGAATCATCCTCCTCAGGTCGCTGGAACCTTCCACGAAAGGAAAATATGAGAAACACTTAAATCAACATTTCAACCGTTGTGATCAAGTCGTTTCTTGAGGAATCATTTTAAGGTTTGTTTCACGTCACCGGGGGATCCAGTTTGTGGCTTTCTCAGCAGGTGGAGTTCCCATGGGCAGTGAATGCATCGTGGTCCGTGTAGGAACCCTGGTTTCACTGGTTTCACTGTGTCAGTAGATCAGGAGTGCAGCATGAGGTTCGAGGGATAGTTAGAGGAACTTATGCAGAGGCGGTGTGTTCGCTGCAGTTCTCTGTGCTCTCATTCTGCCTCACAGAACGCAGCGGCTGCTGGACGACCGGCTTGTTTGTGTTGTTGTGTGACTTTATTGAATCTGAACCTTTAAAACACCAAAGTCACAAAATAACACAAAACAAACTGAGCGATGGCGGCAGCGTGGTCGATGCTCTAAGAGGTCAAATTACTCTTTTTGTCAACGGAGTCTGGTGTCTTATATTAACTTAACTTTAAAAAAAAACTAAAAAAAAACGTTCCAACTTTTTTTTGATTTCCGAGAAGGAAGATGAGTTCCCTTGAACTGTGAAATGAGCTGGTGTGATTCCAGTGCAGCTGCAGCTCTTTCCCTTCTCTATCACGTCCCTCTCTCCTGCTCCACCTCCTTTCATCTACCGGCGACCTGCTGACCTTTACCACAAAGCGCTGCTTCCTTTGAAGAGAAAGCGAGAGCGCGGTGAGGGAGGGAAGGCGGGGGAAGATGTGTGGTGGAGGGGTTTTTTCTGGTCGCTTCCCTGCCGGCTCTCTGGTCCGCCGCCTCGCTGCACGAGGCGCGTCCTGCCTGTTACTAAGAGCGGCAGGATGAATGGATGCTGATCGGGGCTTTGTGGTTTCGGGGGGTTTGTGGAGGAGGGGACGTGAACTTTTGGCATAACACGAAACGTTCAGATGACCCTGAGGGGCATGAAGACACCACTGAGCCGATCGCTCTCCTTTTTTGTATGTTTGATCTGGCAACGTTCGTGCTTTTTTGGGTGGAGGTTTTTATTTTTGCCCTCTGCCAGAAAAGGAAGGAAGGGACGTTTCAAACACTGAAATTCAAAGAGAGTCTCACAGTTCAGCAGAGAGGTGTTAGGATGGAGGGAGCCTTTGGATCATTTGCTTCTTGTCGGTTAAAATGACTCTTCAAATGCTTCAAACAAGTCCAAAGTACCAGGATGTGAAGAGAGGAGATGTTTTAAAAGGTTCTTAAGCTGAGAGTTGAGGTAGGTCCAACAGGAGGAACATTCATGGGGCCAATCAAAACTTCTGTTGTACTTTCTATTCATTCTGACTCCAGGAGATCCCCCTGTCCGAGATCCTCCAGGTGGAGCCGGCGCAGGACTTCGGCAGCCTTCCCCGGGGCAGCAACCCGCACTGCTTCGACGTGATCACGACCAACATGGTGTACTACGTCGGGGAGGACAACGGCGGCCTGCACCACAACCCCGCCCTGGCGTTGACCGGCGTGGGGCGGGACGTGGGCAAGAGCTGGGAGAAGGCCGTCCGACAGGCGCTGATGCCCGTCACGCCCAAGGCCAGCGTCGGGACGGGGCCCGGCCAGGGGAAGGACCACAGTGAGTGACCGGCAGGAGAGTACACTTCAGTCCAACCGAGTGTTCTTAAAGATAACAATATAAATACAAGCAAACGCATTTGAATCAAATCAAGATCGATAAGAGTCACCAGACTCACCCTTTCATGAGTAATTACCATGTTTACAGACGACGTGTCCTCGAGGAAGCATTCAGGAAATAAGATCCAACATGAGCCTTGAGGGACTCCACGAGTCCTCCAGGCTTTTAAAGTGTTTTAAAAGCTTTAAGCTTCACGAGGAATTTACCTCACAACCTTCTTTATCACTCAGTGAAGGAGACATTTATCTTAGATCAGATTAGACTCTCATGTGTTTTTATGTTTCAATGGATTCGTCTGTGAAGCGCTTCCAAATATTGTTTCAGGAGACGACGGTTATACAACCCCACACACACACACTCACACACACACACACACACACACACACTCACACAGGCACACACACACACACACAGGCGCACACACACACTCACACTCACACTCACACACACAGGCACACACACACACACACACACACACACTCACACTCACACTCACACACACAGGCACACACACACACACAGACACACACACAGGCACACAGGCACACACACACACACACAGGCACGCACACACACAGTCACACGCACACACACACACAGGCACATATAGTCACACAGGCACACATAGTCACACGCACACACTCACACAGGCACACACTCACACACACAGGCACACACACACACACACAGGCACACATAGTCACACGCACACACTCACACAGGCACACACTCACACACACAGGCACACACACACACACACACACACACAGGCACACACACACACACACAGGCACGCACACACACAGTCACACGCACACACACACACAGGCACACACTCACACACACAGGCACACACACACACTCACACACACAGGCACACACACACAGGCACACACTCACACACACAGGCACACACACACACATGCACACACACACACAGGCACACACACACACACACAGGCACACACACACAGGCACGCACACACACACACAGGCACACACACACACACACACAGGCACACACACACAGGCACACACACACACACACACACACACACACAGGCACACACTCACACACACACACACAGGCACACACTCACACACACACACACACAGGCACACACACGCACACACACACACACAGGCACACACTCACACACACACAGGCACACACACACGCACGCACACACACAGGCACACACACACACACACAGGCACACACTCACACACACACACAGGCACACACACGCACACGCACACACACAGTCACACACACACACACACGCACACACACACACACACACACAGGCACGCACACACACAGTCACACACACACACACAGGCGCACACATTTTAACATGATTGAAGGGATTTCAGAGGATTTGCCGCTCTGATTCATCTCAGGTAAAAGTGTCTTTTTGTCGAAAGTTTTAAGATTAATCCCCAAATGAGGTTGTCCTGCACTAAATACCGAAGTGGACCGTGAACTATGACTGAAGACCGTCATTGTTATACAACCCGTCGTACTTCAGCGGAAGCAGTCGGCCGTGTTTTCCACCTGTTTAGTAATTAATTAATGTCGAGCTTCAGTTTCTGTCCCAAAATAGATGTTTTGCGATGACATTACAGACGTCAATAAGTTAATGGACACATGATGAAACCAGGATTTTTTTTTTTTTTTGGGGATCATCTCAATGACAAATTTATGTCGGTTGATGTTTTAAAATCCAGGCTAGCTGTTCCCACCCGTTTCCAGTCTTTATGCTAAGCTAAGCTAACTTCATTCTGACTTCATCTCCGTACTCAACACACAGGTGTGAGACTGATATTAGTCGTCATCTTCTTCTTCACACTCTCGGAAAGACGGCGTATTTCCCATAATGTCAAATTATTATATAACTCAACACTTCCTGCCTGTTCTTCAAAGTAAAAGCCTTCCGCGGTTGCGAATGGCTTCTGCTCCTTGAACCGCTGGAAGGCTTTTAATGTGAAACAGTTATTAACAACAAACAGCACCAACTACACATCAATAACAAAGAAAACTGATTTTCGCATGAATGGGAAATGATTTCAAAATAAAAGCCTTTTGCATTGAGGCCAATAAAGGCTATTTAAGAATTAACGGTCTGACTAAAGATGTGGAGTTTCCATGTCTGTTGATGAAGTTACATGAACTCTCTGGATGATGACCTGACTGCTGACCTGCACACCATCGGGCCGCCCACCTACAGCAGACTGCCGGTATCGATCACAGGGAGGGCCGACCTGAGCAGACCCGGGTCAGCCGTCTGAAATCAATACCAGCTCATCAGTGGAAATTCACTCGCAGCAGGTTTTTCCTCTGAACAGAACGCGCCTCGGCCTTTTTAACGTCAGGCCGGATTAACAGCCGGGACATCCCTCCATGTGTTCAACGTACTTCAACACAGAGGCAGGAAGTAGTTTCATTTTTGTGAAATCTGGAAAATGATTGTGAGGTCGTTATCGCAGCTGGAAACATCGTGTTCTTTCATCAGGTGTTGAACAAACGTCATCTGTTTCTTCAACAACATGGAAAACACAGGAAATGAGACTTTAATGATTCGACGGTTAGGAAAATAAAAGCCCTCACGTCTGTGGTTACACGCGTGTGAGGTTCACGGGTTGCTTGTACATTCACATTCTGTGTTGTTTGTCTTCCTCAGAGGAAGTGTCCATCAGCATATCAGTGTCCAACTCCCAGATACAAGAGAACGTGGTAAGTCCTCCTCCTGCTGTCTTCTCGTCTGTTTGAATTATTCACAAACCGTGGATTTCAAAACAACACTGACAATCCCAACGATACCGATCCGATACAAGTTATCTTTAGATTCGGAAAAAATACATAATTATGAATTCACAAAATGTTGTTTTGAATATAAATAAAGTTCTTCTTAAATAACTTCTCATCTTCTCAAATAACATCAAACACGAGTTTAAAACTACAATTTGTCAAAACATCACCGTTACTCTGAAATGTATTAAACATTTGGCACTTCTGGGCCTCCGTACTCACGCGGGGTCGTACTGATGCACAAAATATCGTCTTTATATTCTGACGTCCAGTGAGTGTATATGAGTCACTGACCAATAGTCGAGATGAAACTATCTATTGACCTGTTATTACTAACCCGTGTGATCTCTTCGTGCTTCAGGACATCAGTTCAGTGTATCAGATCTTTGCTGACGAGGTCCTCGGCTCCGGACAGTTTGGGATCGTCTACGGAGGTGAGAGGCGTCGACATCACCGACGGCACTCGCAGCTCAAACTCAATCAAACAAGGAGCCTGATGTGATCACGTCAAGCATAATTATTTATGTCTGAAAATATGGGGAAATTGCCGTCGTTGTGTTTCCTTTTCATTGCACATCGCTCCCTCTGACGTATCTAAATTACAGATGAATAGAAACCTTGAGTCGAGATTTAACGATGCTGTCCTCCGCAGGTAAACACAGAAAGACCGGCAGAGACGTGGCGATCAAAATCATCGACAAAATGAGGTTTCCCACCAAGCAGGAGAGCCAGCTGAGGAACGAGGTGGCCATTCTCCAGGTGCGACGCTCCTTCAGCAGCCCAACACGACGCAGAATGAATCAAATCTGAAACAATAAAAGCACAAACAAGCTTCCTAATTCAGGGCTTTTAGAAGCTTAAACACATTCATCTTGCTACAGTATTTGACTGTTATGTTGTTTTTCTATTCTATTTGTTTTCCTTCTTCTAATATAACTCGAGCAACTGAAGATAAATAAGATTATAATGCACCAAGCTAAGTTTAAAGGCCTCGGCTGCTTTGCCGACAGAACCTGCACCACCCGGGGATCGTCAACCTGGAGTGCATGTTCGAGACGCCCGAGCAGGTGTTCGTGGTGATGGAGAAGCTCCACGGCGACATGTTGGAGACGATTCTGTCCAGCGAGAAGAGCCGACTGCCCGAACGCCTCACCAAGTTCCTGGTCACGCAGGTCAGCGACGACCGGCAGCCGGATTTCAACCTGCTTTTCAGATCGTCACGTCTCGTTTGTGTCCAAAATATTCAGATTACAATGATATTAAACGGAAAAAAACACATCGGAGACGTTGCAACCAGAGATTTTGGGGTATTGTTTCTTTAAAAAATGACTGAAATGCTTCGGTTCGTTTTCTGTTGCTTGACTGATTTAATTAATCAGCTCCAGTGTTGATGTCGTGTTGATGCATTTTAACAGTTCATCTTGATTCTGCAGCCACATTTCATCAAAGGTTCAGGAGAGAATTTAACAATGTTGGATGCCCACTTCGTTGTTTTTTAGTTCACGCGGGTGAATTTGTTTCGTGAACTCTCTCTGAGGTCCTTTGAGATCTCCAGGATCCTTCCTGTGACTGTTGAGTGTTGAATGAGCTCGTGTCCACAGATCCTGGTGGCCCTCAGACATCTCCACTTCAAGAACGTTGTCCACTGTGACCTGAAGCCTGAGAACGTTCTCCTGGCCTCGGCAGAACCCTTCCCTCAGGTTAGAACGCCCCCAAACACTGCCTCCCTTTCTCCTGTCCGTCGCCTTCGAGCGTCTCGGAGGAGCATTCACGCCTCTCGTCCTCCAGGTGAAGCTCTGCGACTTCGGCTTCGCCCGCATCATCGGGGAGAAGTCGTTCCGCCGCTCCGTGGTCGGCACGCCGGCCTACCTGGCGCCCGAGGTGCTCCGCAGCAAAGGCTACAACCGATCTCTGGACATGTGGTCGGTCGGCGTCATCGTCTACGTCAGCCTGAGCGGGACGTTTCCCTTCAACGAGGACGAGGACATCAACGACCAGATCCAGAACGCCGCCTTCATGTACCCGTCCAACCCCTGGAAGGAGATCTCGGAGCCCGGTGAGGCTTCAATTACTGACACAAAGAAACTGTCGAAGCGCAGCTTCAAATATCATCAAGCTGCAACAATTAGGAGATTATTCTACGTGTTGATCGACAGATTCAATTGGCAACTATTTTAATGAGCGATTTTATTGTTTAAGACATTTTATTAAAAGCAAAAAATCTCTGGCTGCAGCGTTTTAAATCATGGTAAAATGAATATCTGTGAGTTTTGGACCAGTTATTGGACAAAATAAGACGTTTGACGACAGTAATTTTTCACAGTAATTTTGTTGACCAAAACGATTAATCGAGAAACTGGTCTGCAGATGAGTCAATGATGTTGCAGCCTTAAATAAATGCAGGTGTATTTAAAGATGTTGTCCTTTTAAACAGTTGACTGGTCATCAGATTTACAGTAAAACTGAACTTACAACTTCATGTTTTAACAATATGTTGTATTTAAAACATGAACATAAACTTTCTTGACCTGCGTTTTGTAGGATGCTGAATTTTCTAATTTAAAATAAATTTAGGTTCATAACCTAAATAACCTTAAAATGTAACTAAATCAACTGTGTACCAGGAAGAAAAGGATGTAAAAGGTCTTAATGTGTTTCATTTAAATATGTTTCCATTTGAAAATGAAGCTGAGACGAGACTGAGGATCAAGCATCAGATCCAGGTTTCCTGTGTGGACTTTTAAAGGTTTTTGTTCGTCCTCACAGCCACAGACCTGATTAACAACCTGCTGCAGGTGAAGATGAGGAAGCGCTACAGCGTGGACAAGTCGCTGAGCCACCCCTGGCTGCAGGTAACCAACTGCTCTTTACCTTTGAAATGTAGCGGCTCTTCTTCATCAGGAGGGTTTGACTGGGTCAGACATCACATTTTAATTCAAAATGTTGGGAGAAGAGCACCGACAAATGTCATGATGTGAAATGACCAAAACTTTATTGGCAGAAAATGTTGCGTTCATGCTGGCACTAAATATATTTTATTCAGGGACTCTGAAACTGGCTTTTTTGCAGAGTGAAGCCGATGCGGAGGAGTTGTAAAACTTGCATCCTCTCTAGTGTCCACCAGGGGGCGACTCCTCTGGTTGTATAGAAGTCTATAGAAAATGACTCTACTTCTCTCTTGATTTATTCCCTCAGTAAACATTGTAAACATGAGTTTATGTCTCAATCTCTAGTTTCAAGTCTTCTTCAATACAGCATGATGTTCATTTAGTACATTATGGTCCATTTAGAGTCACACAGACCATAAAGCAGGGGATGCTTTAGGGCGGGGCTACACGGTGATTGACAGGTCTCTACCAGAGACGTATACGGCGTCTCTACGTCGCTCCTCCTCAGTCCAGATGTGGTCTAACATGTTGTGGTTCTCGTCCTCTCGCAGGACTACCAGACCTGGGTGGACCTCAGGGAGTTCGAGACGCGACGCGGCGAGCGCTACATCACCCACGAGAGCGACGACGCCCGCTGGGAGGAGCACGCCGACGAGAGAGGCCTGCACTGCCCCAAACACTTCATCATGTCGCCCAACCTGGACGACATGGACGAGGACCCTTAGCGACCCCCCCCCCCCCCCCCCCCCTCCCCGGACGGGTAAAAAAACATTTTCGACACGGAAGCAAATGCTCCTCCATGCGGCGTTTCTTTCGTGGGAGCCGGCGGTGAGGCATCTGTGTGACGACACTGTGACGATAATTCAGGTCCAGAGAATTTTTTATGAAGGAACATTTGTCCGATTTCACTGCGATATTTCATACAAGCCATACACAAATGTGCCCAAAGAGCCAAAAGCTGGAGGGATAACTTAATTCCCAGAATTCAACATTCAATAAAACGTCTGCACTGCCAGTCGAGCCGCAGAAGGGCGACTCGCTGACAGAAACCCAAGTCCAGAGCCTTTATATGCTGGCTCAGCTCAAATAGCATATTCTTATAACGTTGTTTCAGTGTTCGATGTGATGCTAACTCAAAAACAACATCATGTCTTGATTATGTTCTGAATATAATGTTCATTCTTCTTGATGTTCTTTGTTGGGAGGTCTTTGCACTGTTGGGAAACTCTTTTAAAAAGGAGAATTCACTGATAATAACTAATAATTGTAAAGTTTGTTCTGAAGGTGGTGTTTTAGAAAACGTCATGTTACCAAAATCAAAAGGGATTATTCGTTGTACGGTGGCCTCACTCAGGCTCAACTCTTACTACTTTGAATGCTAATGTTACACAACAGAATAATAACTTACAGGAAGCATGTCCACCAACTATCAGATATTAAAGCAAAATTCCAATATTTCCCCCCCTAGCATTGTCACACGCTAACCTTAGCATGCTAACATGCTAAATGTAAATATGTTAAACACAAAACAATTCAGGTATTTTTTTAACCTCAGACTTATTTTCATACTTGTGGTCATTCTGATGATGGATCATGTTAACTCACAACCGCTGTTGTATCGATTCAGGAAAAGTTAGCATTGTCACACGCTAACCTTAGCATGCTAAATGTCAATACGGACAATTCAGGTATTTTATGTCGTGCTAACTTCTTAAAGATTTGAGAAATGTGACAATCAACTTGGGCCTTTTAAAACTTTCCAAAAACTCAAATCTTAAATAAATCATTTCAAACTTCTCTTGTCTACGCGTCCAACACAGGAAGTAGCCTCCTAGATTAGCTTTTGTTGCTAACTGCGTACTGTATTTCGGACAATTTGGCGGCTAACCTAACTAGCGTTAAAATGATATTGTGTTAAAATGCTTCATAATTAGCCACTTAATTGTCAACCAGTTAGCATAATGTAACATTTAGCATCTTAGCTTGTTAGCACGTTAACAATACCCTGTGAAAAGGTTGAGTTCTAGCTTGCAAACATTGAGCATTTTAGTAACATGCTAACTTTAAGTATGTTAGTATCCGTCTATATTATTATAACAGCATTATGATAACAGTATTTATAAAACTCAGTTTGTCAAGATTCTACAAACATTATAGTTTTGCAGAGAAACAAATGTATTCAGTTATTTTCAGTGATTCTCAGCGATGAAGACGAGCTAAGAATCGAGCTGCTAGCGTCACTGATCCGACTCCAGCCTGAGAAGTTATTTCACAAGTTTTATATTTTTGCAACAAATGTTTGTTTCATGTGGATGATTTTTTGACGTGGAAAATATTAAAATGGTTCACTTTGGGAAAATCTCATTTTCACATCCTTGTTATTGAACTGATGCTCTTCTATTTATAGTAACTTTAGGGGTGAAAATCAAATCCTCAGAGACTTTACCGGGTTTCTTTTGACACATTCGTATGATGAGCATTTTTTCAGGAAGATCTGAAATTTAGAGGGTTTTATGGGAAGATGGTGGCAGGAGTCAAAGGTCAGCGGAGATTTCAAACGTCAAAGTTTTCTTTGAAGTTTGAAAATCTCATTTGAATCTTTGCACTTTTCTTTTTTTTCACCTGCAGAATATTCTGGTTAATAATTTACAATGTTCAGTAAACAAAGAGCATTTATAGATCCTCACATTTGACAGTTAATGTGCTTTTTATAGTACAAACTGAGCCAGAAAGAAGAGAAATCTTCCTTAAATTGTGTGTAATCCCAAATTTAAGTTGTTTAAAGGCACAACTCAAACCATGGTGGCGAGAAACCTTTGAAACGTCTACAGTAGGAGGCGGTTTAATCATAAAATCCTTGAATTTATTACAAATGTATGACAAAAAGCCTCCTGAATCAGAGGAAAAGCTGATGACGATCCCCCAGCAGGATGTTTGGAAACGATCATTTAATCAGCGATCCTGAACACGATCCCGTCTGGAGGGACGGCTGCTTGCTTTGGCAGCGGCGACCCCCTCACGCGTGAAACCCAATCTTTTAATTGCCACCTGAGGAGCGGCGGGCTCGTTGTGAATGGCTGCTGCACAACCGTGAGCTCAGCTAACGGCTTCAAGATGTGGACGGAGGAGGAGGAGGCGTAGCAAGGAGGGGTTGACCCTCTTCAGCGGTGTCACGGGTCTCTCTGTCGGTATCAGGTCGGCGACGTAGAACAAAACAGTTCAGGTGTTTTTCATAGTTGTGTATTTCTGATGATGGATCATGTTAACGCTCAACCTCTGTTGGAGAGATTCAGCAAAAGTTAGCATATTGTCACACGCTAACCGTAGCATGCTAGAATACTAAATGCCAATATGTTAAAGACAAAACAATGCAGGTTTGTTGAACAATAAATGCACAAATTCTTCATTTTCTTCCATCTTTCTATCAAAACGTCTTCACAGTTAACTTGAAGAGATGCTGTCCTTTTAGCTCACTTCATGTTGGACGTAGAATTAGCTCTTTTCTAAATCTAAAACAGCATCGTCCCATCAACATGACCTTCTGTCCGAGCTCCATCCATGACAGCGTTCAGGAGAAGCTGAGCTCGGTGAACCCGGCCACAGGCAGCGGCGCCGGGCTCTTCTTCTCCAGCTTCAGCCCCTCTGGTCTGGTGGGTTTGGCCAGCCGGCTGTGGTGCAGCAGGCCGAAGAAGTGGAAGCGCTCGCCCATCTTGGCGCCGTTGGTCAGCATGTCGTAGCTGCCGATCAGCTGCTGCCTGGTGGAGGCGTCGCTGGAGCTCCTCAGCAGAACCTGCAAGAGAACCGCAGAGGAGGCGAAGGCTTTGAATCAAATCTCAGTCTGAGCTTCATCATTTACTAAATGAACATCATGCTGTGTTGAAGAAGACTTGAAACTAGAGATTGAGACATAAACTCATGTTTACAATGTTTACTGAGGGAATAAATCAAGAGAGAAGTAGAGTCATTTTCTATAGACTTCTATACAACCAGAGGAGTCGCCCCCTGGTGGACATTAGACAGAATGCAGCTTTAACACTTTCACTTTGTAGAAGATCCAGCGCCTCTCGTATTTTAAGTGTTCAGTTTTCCCAAAAAAAACAACAAACTAAGTTAGAGATACATTTTTCTATATTTATCTCAATAATTCATTGAAGCTCTGCAACATGTTTTTTTTTATATCTGTATCACAATTTATCTTAGTATTTACCGCCAAATATTCAATCAATGAATGATTAATAATCACAATATCTTAAATAAATCCGTTGAGTGATGTATCTCCTGTGGTCGGTGAGGTAAACGCCGTCACACTCGCCTGCATTCGTGAGTCGATGCCCATGTTTTTTAGGAACGTCCGCTGGGTGACGGGTCCCAGACAGGCCACGCCCCCTCCGGCCATCCTCCGCAGGAAGCCGAAATCCACGTCGGCGGTGAGGTCGGCCGAGCCGGGCGAGGAGAGGACGTCGTGGAGCCGGTGGCCTTTAAAACCCTGAGAAACAAGAACCAAGAAGCCCGCTCAGTGAGAGAACGGTAACCTTTCATGTTCACGCTTCTATTTAGCAGCGAGAAGGAAAATCAAACCAGAATCTGTTCAATTAAATTCAAATCATGGTGTGACAATTGAGATAAATGTCAGAGGAAGAGGAGGGTCGACCCTGGTTTCCTCTTCACTGCTTCCTACATCTGTTTCCTTCAGCTGGAACTGAGGAGACAACAAACTGTCGCTCCTTTAAAAAGGTCTGAATCTCAGATGAAACTCAGCTGTTCCTTTGAATCCTCGACATGGATGCAGATCTCCTCTCACAGACTTGTTCGGAGTGTCAGAAGTCTACTTTTATGATGCCTTCAATGTTCTCTTGTTGTTGACACCATCATAGAGGTGTTCATTCAATTATATTTGTTATTATAATCTGTATTTAATATTATGGCAGTTAACGGTGGAGTTGTACATGACTGCATTATATTCAGAGGGGCTTCTAATATTAAATATATATGAACAGGAAGAACAAAACATAACAGCACAACACCTCCCTAAACTACGAGCAGCATCACGATGACATATGTGATGATCATCCATCATGACATGACGACGCCATGTTCCCTCATGAAGCGGTCACATGGTGCGAGGCGCGTCCTCACTCTGAACGTGTCCGTCTTGGTTCCGTCGTGTCCGTAGTCGGCGATCAGCGCCGCGCCGCCGTCCTCCACGATCCGCCGGGCCAGCTGCTGCACCACGACCCCGCCCTCCGCACACACCTCCACGTGACCCCGCCTCTCATCCGCCTGACACACACACACACACACACACGCACACACGCACACGCACACGCACACACACACACACACACACAATAATAAATCACTTGACTCTCAGTTCCTCTCTGCTGGAGACGTCGACCACAGTCCGCCTGTTAACACACACAGTCGGGTTTCCTCACTTCTTAAAGGTGGGCTGGACAATAAAATGGATACATTTCTTTCATTTTGATGGTTCATAATAAATAGCTACGTCTCTTTAATGTAGAAACCAGACAAAACGGTTCATTGTTTGATTCTTAAGAACACAGACGGCCTCAATGTGTTCCTTAAAATCCACTTTGTGTCTGGTTTGAGCTCTCATGCTGCATTTAAGAGCAGTTTCTTCATCCAAACAGACTGATGATGATGATGATGATGATGATGATGATGTCATGCCTCTGGCAGGAAGTTCAAAGCGTGTGAAGTGAGCCAGCGGCGCCAAATCAAAACAGACTGCGAGCGTATCGAAGGTTTAAATGTGGAAAACACCAGATGAAGGCTATAAATCAAGAGTTTATCTGAAGGAGTTCATTTCCACATTTAACAGATTCAAGATGTTAAAATTATCCAGCGTGTTCTGACCTGTACCAGCGTGTTCTCACCTGTACCAGCGTGTTCTCACCTGTACCAGCGTGTTCCCACCTGTACCAGCGTGTTCTCACCTGTACCAGCGTGTTCTCACCTGTACCAGCGTGTTCTCACCTGTACCAGCGTGTTCTCACCTGTACCAGCGTGTTCTGACCTGTACCAGCGTGTTCTCACCTGTACCAGCGTGTTCTGACCTGTACCAGCGTGTTCTCACCTGTACCAGCGTGTTCTCACCTGTACCAGCGTGTTCTGACCTGTACCAGCGTGTTCTGACCTGTACCAGCGTGTTCTCACCTGTACCAGCGTGTTCTCACCTGTACCAGCGTGTTCTCACCTGTACCAGCGTGTTATCACCTGTACCAGCGTGTTATCACCTGTACCAGCGTGTTATCACCTGTACCAGCGTGTTCTCACCTGTACCAGCGTGTTCTCACCTGTACCAGCGTGTTATCACCTGTACCAGCGTGTTCCCACCTGTACCAGCGTGTTCTGACCTGTACCAGCGTGTTCTCACCTGTACCAGCGTGTTCTCACCTGTACCAGCGTGTTCTCACCTGTACCAGCGTGTTCTCACCTGTACCAGCGTGTTCTGACCTGTACCAGCGTGTTCTCACCTGTACCAGCGTGTTCTGACCTGTACCAGCGTGTTCTCACCTGTACCAGCGTGTTCTCACCTGTACCAGCGTGTTCTCACCTGTACCAGCGTGTTCTCACCTGTACCAGCGTGTTCTCACCTGTACCAGCGTGTTATCACCTGTACCAGCGTGTTATCACCTGTACCAGCGTGTTCTCACCTGTACCAGCGTGGAGGAGGCCGGAGTGGGAGACGGCGCCACGACGAACCTCAGCTGCTCCGACTTCTCGGGGTCGATGTCCACCATCACCTCCCTCCAGCCCTTCTGCGTCCTCTACACGAAACAAACACACGTGAAGTTGTCTTCTGAACACCAGAGGTCTGTTTGTGCTGCGTGCTCGTTTCATTCTGGCTCCCTCTGGTGGCGGTGTGGTGTAATGACACGCTGGTGAAGAGCCACGACGGCTCATTCTTCTATTTTAGAAAGTTTGTCAGCACAATAAAACAAAGCAGCAGAAACACAACATGAAAAAGAGAAGAAGCAAGTTATGCAGGAGAGATTTAAAAAAGAGGAATCTCACCTCAAAAACATCAAGAACGTAAACAAACCTGAAATTTGTGGATCGGCAGAGCGTCAAAGAACTCATGAGCGAGAAAGATGCTGAATCCTGAGAACAGAAGAAGAGAAACAGACTGATCATTTATCTGGTCCTGAACCAGTCTCAGTGTAGTCCTGATCCTCTATCAGACCTCCATCAGTACAGAGACCCTCAGAGAGAAGATGGTCTGTTTCTATAGAGTTGTTCTTGATGCTCGTCATCGGAGCCACCGGGTCGGATTCTGGTGAAACCAGATGAACTCATGCAGGTTCACCAGAACCTCCTTCAGCTCAGACTCCAGCAGAGACCGGTCCACCGTGGACAGACCCAGATCCTCCAGCAGAGACCGGTCCACCGTGGACAGACCCAGATCCTCCAGCACAGACCGGTCCACCATGGGACAGACCCAGACCCTACAGCAGAGACCGGTCCACCGTGGACAGACCCAGATCCTCCAGCAGAGACCGGTCCACCGTGGACAGACCCAGATCCTCCAGCAGAGACCGGTCCACCGTGGACAGACCCAGATCCTCCAGCACAGACCGGTCCACCGTGGACAGACCCAGATCCTCCAGCACAGACCGGTCCACCGTGGACAGACCCAGATCCGGAGCTCCGGAGGGAGGAGGAGGCACGGGAGAACCAGAACCAGGACTGAGAGGGGCAGACTGTCAGACCCTGCTGCAGTAACATGAGAGGTTTTCTAAAGGGAGTCTGGTGCTCAGAAACACGACCACTTTAGTCCACAGGGACCAACAGAATCAACACTCACTTAAAGTTCCTCATCGTAACCCAAGTTGTCAAATACATTTTTACTCTCATGTGTCATCAGGTGTACCTGTGGGGACGTCCTCTAAGCGGCGGTACCAGGACACCGGCACCCCGGCGGCGGTTTCCCCGCGTCGGTACACCAGCTCATCCTCGGCGTCGGCCTCCCGGCTGCGGCTGCCGGTCAGATTCTGGGCCTGAAGACGACTCAGCACCGGACTCACCTCGACCAGGTGGAGGGACAGCGAGGCTCCGCCCACTACGGACCGCAACTGACCGAACACCTGAGAGAAAGTCACCTCACCACCTCATCACACAGGTGAACACATGATGACGCGGCGTTCTGTTTAAACACCTTCAGCATCAGTAAAGGTTTATGGTTCACGTTAAATTATAACAAATTGTCTGTTTACGTCTGTAGATTTCTCTTAAATTAACCAAAAGTTACCATTACATAATGCCTCATTTGCATATCTAAACATAACATCTCAGAAAACTTGTAATACATAAAAGAATCATCTTAAGGTCATTAATGAACTGGGGAAGTTTAATGATATCTAATCGTTAATATTTGTACCCTATCCACCGTAGCTGGTTAGCTTAGCTTAGCACAAAGACATTTACCAGCACCTTTAAAGTCCACTAACTAACAAGTTAAAATCTGTGTCGAACCGCTGATGTTTTTGTGCTTTTGAATGTTTCAGACTCTTCATGTCTGATGATTTAAATAAAGTTCGTACTCGGAGGACGTCGACGGCCAACGATCCTTTTCCAGGTCCGAGCTCGACCAGCTGCAGCTGTTTGGGTCGACCGGCTCCGATCCACTCGCTGACGATCCAAACGCCGAGCAGCTGCAAACAGAACCGTGTTCAGACATTTAGAAACAGCTATAAACAAGTTATTACCATCAGAGGAAATGTTTTTCTTTAAATGTCTTTCTTTTTTGGTGAATTATTATGAACTCCTGTAACAAACGTTCTGTGACTTGTCCGGCTTTACCTCTCCGAATATCTGGCTGATCTCTGGTGAGGTGATGAAGTCTCCGTCAGGTCCCAGCATGTCGTTCCTCACGTAATAACCCTGAGAGAGAGAACGCAGCAGACGCAGTGGAACTAGTTCACGTTTCAGAGGCAGAAATAGAAGAGTTGGTGGTCAACATCTTTATAAACTGTATGAAGCAACCAGACTCCTTCAGTGCCCTGAATTTAATTGGTCAATTACTTAATTTAATGTTTAACAGAAAATAAATTGCTTTATTAAAGAAATTGTTACGGCACTTATTTTGTAGAATTATACATTTACTGGAATTTGTTAAGCTTTTAAAAAATATATATAAAATATGAATAAATATAGAAAATGTAAAAATTTGAGAAACATAAATCAGTGAATCTTTGCTTAAAATTTGACGTCAACGATAAACGATTTGTTGTCGATTCGTTTTCTTAAAATCAAACCGTTTTCTTTCACTGATCCAGGAGCTGCAGACGTTCAGCACGTGTTCGCTGTGACCGATCATCACTCACCGTCACCGGGTTGGTGAGCACCTCTCTCATGTACTCCGCCACCGTGATCGGACCCGTGGCTTTTATTTTGAAGGTCAGGTGTCGCAGCATGGAGGGGCGGGGCTTCTCCTCACCTGTCGAGGAGCTGCAGGCGAGTCTGGTCTGAGCTGCTCTCCATCGCACTGTCAATCAAACACATATACAGTATGTTATATACATGTTTAATAATAAAAAGCTTTTTATGAAAATATTCATTGTCATTAAACAAAAGAACAAAATACACATTCCATAGACAAATAGAACAATAACAAACGAGTTACTGAACATTAATGAGAGAAAGATCAGTTCTTGTTGATGTCTAATTCTTAAGATCCCTGCATGAATACATGATATACATACATGCATTACATGGAGGAGGAGGAGGAGGAGGAAGAGCAGGAGGAAGAGGAGGAAGAAGAATCCGTGAAACGCATGAATAACTTCAAAGTTATTTTGTAAGGTTGTGTGGTATACGACTTGTGCCCTTAGCCCAATTTATTTGAATTAATTAACATCAAATTAAAAACCTAAATATTTGATATAACAATATATATATTACTCAGTAATAAGCAAATAATAAGGGATGGAATAGGCAATTAATCTGAAATAAAACCTTAAATGATGTCAAAAATGCATCAAATTTCACTGAAAACATGCAAATAAAAACGTAGTGTCTCATACCAATAGAAAGTAATTCGTGTCTGAATCAAATCGAAAGTATTGATCACTACACTCACCTGCTGATCGATTGACTGGACGACTGAAGACTCTGCTGATGAGCTGCTGCGTTTTAACACCAAAACAAAGCCTCATTCTGCTGATTATACTGATATAAATTAAACTAAGACGCTGTGTTATAATACATATTCAACAATATTTGGCTTGGCACCATTATTCGACAAGAAAAGGGAATTCAACTCTTAACTTTGACCCACATGGACCAACTCTCTGCTCTGCTAAAGTCCTTGTGCGAGAGCGACATGCTAATGCTAACAGAGTAACGCTAAAGCTAACCGCCGTAACATTTACAACATCCGGGTAACCTTTCACAATAAAACACCTTTCGTTGGTCCATGTTTGTAGTGTTAAATAAAAACAATATACATTTTTTTTTATTAAAATTTATTTTTCAGTTTGTTTCTTTTAATTTTGGGTTAAGCCAACATTTATTTGGACTATTTGCACCTTACACATAAATATCTTAATGTTGACTTTGCATTTATTTATTTATCTACCTACTTGTATTTATGTTTTTCTATTATTGCACTACATGTTTTGTTATTGAACAATATGTTTGTACTTGTTTTGCATCTTATGTTCATTTGTTAATTCTTTAATTTACACCGGGACCTTTGAAACTTTCTTCTTTGATACTGCCCTGAATATAGATGGATGACAATACAGTCTCTTATATTGTCTTATAGCAACGTGTGTGGATCATAACTAGGATTTTATGATTTAATTTTTATTTTATTTTATTGATAAGGCCGTTGGTCGAAACACCCAGAGCAGAACCACAGTATTTTAACAGAGAAATTCACATTTTATTTATTGTGTTGTTGCAAAGCCTCGCTCTACACTTCTTTACAGATGGGTAATTCAAGTTGAAGAGTATTTTTCATTTAAATTCATTTGCTTTTTGTAAACAGTAAAAAATAAACTTTACAGCACCATTAGTACAAAAAAGCATCGAAGCTCAAAGTGCTTTAAGTTAAAACTTTAAAGTACATACAGAAAAGAGGATGAGAACAAAATGACAATAAAACAACAGTGAAATGAAAATAAAAAGTGATATAATAAATATAAAAAAAACCACATTTGCTCTATTATTTTGAAAAACAATTTTGAATGTTCCCACAAATCTTGCGTCAGAAAGGTAGTGGTAAACTTGACACGTTGCCGGGACCACAAACTCTCTGATTGGACAAACGATTGGTTACGTGATTGGGACAAAACATTGCGATTGGCTCCTCGATCTATATCCGGAAGTAGTTATTCTTCACTACGTTTGCATTTAAAAAATGAATAAAACGACAATCATTTTTCGTGTACATTTTTGTACTCTCATTTAACCAATACAAAAAACATAACGTGAGGAAAATTGCTAAAATATTTAGTTTTTTTTCCCAAGTACGGAAACGCTGCCGTGACGTCGCCTCTTTCCACATCCGGGTCACGTTCTCTCCTCATGCTGTTTGTTAACAAGCATGGCGGCGAAAAACAAGGACCGTAAAAAGTCCAAAGCGAGCGGTAATAAAGTGACATTTCACCCCGCAGACAACGACATGGAGGCCGAAAACAGCGGCGGGGAGGAAGCGGAAGGTCCGGCGGCTCATGGCGGTGGAAACAGACGGAAGAAGAAAGAAGAAGAGATCAGTCTGGACGAGATTCTACAGCTCGGAGGAACGCAGGCGAGTTAAATAAATAATAAAATAAAACCTCTTAACAGACAGAACTAACAAACGGAACTAATATCAAATAAAACCCAAAACAAAATGGATTTAATGTAACTTTTGAAACGTCACAACACATTTTATTTATTATTTTATTGGAGCCGTTTGGCAAAATGTGACAGAAACGAGTCTTTTAGGCAATTTTATTTAATTCATTGAAGTTCTTATTTAAAGTATTTTTGTACTCCAACTCACAAGTGTAACTTTATTCTGATGGATGAATTACAGATGAGTAGCATTAGCATCTGACATGAACTATTACTGAGTCATTACTGATTTGTGTGATGTTTTTCTTCTTCTCTTGTCCGTCTCCAGGCGGACTACGTTCTGCTCGCCAGCCTGAGCGACTGCAACGAGCTCGTCGATGGAGGAAAGAAAGGAGCGATAGACGACCTGGAGGACGGCGAGCTCGAGAAGTTCATCGTCAAGCTCGGCGTCCGGGCGTTCGCCGGACTGCAGAGCATCCCGGACGAACCGGAGGAAGAACCGGAGGAAGAACCGGAGGAAGAACCGGAGGAAGAACCGGAGGAAGAACCGGAGGGCGCAGGAAGCGAGGAGGAGGAAAGTAAAACGGCAGAAACGAAGAAAGCGGAGGAAGAAACCGCTCGGCAGAAAGTGAAGGAGGAGGAGAGACAGAAGGCGAAGAAGAAGAAAGACGCGGCGAAGACGAAGAAGAAGCAGAACGTGAACGTGTTCGAGTTCCAGAAGAGGCCGATGCTGCTGATCAAACCCGGAGGGAAGTGGTTCGACCTGGACTACACCGCCGAGGCCTCCTCCGCCCAGCAGGACCCCTCACTGGTGACCCAGTACAAGGCGCTCGCCCAGCAGCTGTACGAGGCCGACGTGGCGCTCTACAAGAGCAAGAAGAACCTGCAGAAGGGCGCCAACTCCAACTGGATGAAGACGGTCGTCTCCACCGGCGTGCTGGCGGACCGGATGGCGGCCATGACGGTGCTGATCCAGGACGCGCCGGTGCACACGCTGGAGCACGTGGAGAACCTGGTGTCCATGGTGAAGAAGAAGGGCAGCCGGCGGATGGGCCTGATGGCGCTGGACACGCTGCGCGAGCTGCTGCTGTCCGACCTGCTGCCGGAGGGCAGGAAGCTCCGCCCCTTCGCCCAGCGGCCCTTCGACCTGCTGGAGGAGAAGGCCAGCGGCAACCGGGACGCCCGCGATCGCCACCTCGTCCTCTGGTACTTCGAGCACCACCTGAAGCACCACGTGGCCGAGTTCGTGGTGGCCCTGGACTCCGTGGCCCACGACACGGTGGCGGCCACCAAGGCCAAGGCGCTGGCCACCGCCTACGAGATGCTGTGCGGCCGCCCGGAGCAGGAGAGGGCGCTGCTGGGCCAGGTGGTCAACAAGCTGGGCGACCCCGAGTACAAGACGGCGGCCAAGGCGTCCTACCTGCTGGAGTCGCTGCTGCACAAGCACCCCAACATGAAGGTGGTGGTGTGCTGCGAGGTGGAGCGGCTCATGTTCCGGCCCAACATCAGCGCCAAGGCGCAGTACTACGCCGTGTGCTTCCTCAGCCAGGTGATGCTGAGCCACGACGAGGCGCTGCTCGCCGCCAAGCTCATCGCCATCTACTTCACCTTCTTCCGCGCCTGCATCAAGAAGAAGGACATCCAGTCCAAGATGCTGAGCGGGCTGCTGTCGGGCGTGAACCGGGCGTATCCCTACGCCGGCACCGGGGACGAGAAGGTGAGGGAGCAGCTGGACACGCTGTTCAAGCTGGTGCACCTGGTGAAGTTCAACACGGCCGTGCAGGCGCTCATGCTGCTCTTCCAGGTGATGGACTCCCAGCAGAGCGTCTCCGACCGGTACTACGTGGCTCTGTACAGGTAAAGCCCTCCTCACCATCTTCTTCTTCTTCTGCAGTCAGGATCTTTATTACTTAATCTCTGCATTTACACAAGTCCTTCTAATATATAAAGTCAGAGAGTTTGAGCTTGATTGTTTTGGGTTAATTGTGGAATATCTCGAGTTTTTTACAAAAGGTTTTCTTTTCTCCTCCCCTTCCTCTCCTCCTCTCCTCCTCCTCTCCTCTCCTCCTCTCCTCCCCCTCTTCTCCTCCTCCCCCTCTTCTCGCCTCCTCCTCTCCTCCTCCTCTCATCTCCTCCCCTCTTCTCTCCTCCTCCTCCTCCTCCCATTCCTCTCCTCCCCCTCTTCTCCTCCCCTTCCTCTCCTCCCCCTCTCCTCTCCTCCTCCTCTCTCCTCCCCCTCTTCCTCTCTCCTCCCCTTCCTCTCCTCCCCCTCTTCTCCTCCTCCCCCTCTTCTCGCCTCCTCTCCTCCTCCTCTCATCTCCTCCCCTCTTCTCTCCTCCTCCTCCTCCTCCTCCTCCCCTTCCTCTCCTCCCCCTCTTCTCCTCCCCTTCCTCTCCTCCCCCTCTCCTCTCCTCCTCCTCTCTCCTCCCCCTCTTCCTCTCTCCTCCCCTTCCTCTCCTCCCCCTCTTCTCCTCCTCCCCCTCTTCTCGCCTCCTCCTCTCCTCTCATCTCCTCCCCTCTTCTCTCCTCCTCCTCCCCTTCCTCTCCTCCCGCTCTTCTCCTCCCCTTCCTCTCCTCCCCCTCTCCTCCTCCTCTCTCCTCCCCCTCTTCCTCTCTCCTCCCCTTCCTCTCCTCCCCCTCTTCTCCTCTCCTCCCCCTCTCCTCTCCCCCTCTTCCTCTCTCCTCCCCTTCCTCTCCTCCCCCTCTTCTCCTCTCCTCCTCCTCCTCCTCTCCTCCTCCTCTCATCTCCTCCCCTCTTCTCTCCTCCTCCTCTCCTCTCCTTCCCCTCCTTCTCCTCTCCTCCCCCTCCTCTCCTCTCCTCCTCCTCTCCTCCTCTCCTCCCCCTCTTCTCCTCTCCTCCTCTCTCTTCCCCCTCTTCCTCTCTCCTCTCCTTCCTCTCCTCCCCCTCTTCTCCTCTCCTACTCCTCCTCTCCTCCCCTTCCCCTGCTTCTCCTCTCCTCCCCTTCCTCTCCTCTCCTCCTCCTCCTCTCCTCCCCTCCTTCTCCTCTCCTCCCCTTCCTCTCCTCCTCCTCCTCCTCTCCTCCCCCTCCTCTCCTCCTTCTCCTCTCCTCCCCCTCCTCTCCTCTCCTCCTCCTCTCCTCCCCCTCTTCTCCTCTCCTCCTCTCTCTTCCCCCTCTTCCTCTCTCCTCTCCTTCCTCTCCTCCCCCTCTTCTCCTCTCCTACTCCTCCTCTCCTCCCCTTCCCCTGCTTCTCCTCTCCTCCCCTTCCTCTCCTCTCCTCCTCCTCCTCTCCTCCCCTCCTTCTCCTCTCCTCCCCTTCCTCTCCTCCTCCTCCTCCTCTCCTCCCCCTCCTCTCCTCCTCTCCTCTCCTCCTCCTCTGCAGGAAGCTTCTGGACCCTGGTCTGTCGTCGTCCACCAAACAGAGCATGTTCCTGAACCTGGTGTATAAATCCCTGAAGGCCGACATCGTGCTGCGCCGGGTGAAAGCGTTCGTGAAGCGGCTGCTGCAGGTCAGCGCTGAGCAGAGCGCCAGCTTCTCCTGCGGAGCGTTGTTCCTGGTGTCGGAGGTGATGAAGGCCAAGCCGGGCCTCAGGCTCCTGCTGCAGGAGGACGGGGTAAGAGGGTCGCACTGATCCGGATCGGTGACTCGTCAAGAAAGTGAGTGAGTTAAAGTCTGACATCACTTCCTGTTGTGTTCACTCAGGACGGAGAGGAGGAGGAGTTCAAAGACCTCGCTGAAGAGGGTGACGATGATGAAGAGGAACGCTTTGTGGACGCCGATAAACTGGAGGAAGGAGCGAGTGCAGAGCCAGAGGCGGCGAAGCCCGCTGCATCATGGGTACACCACCAGAACCTGGAAGGTGAGTTACGACGATGGAAGAAGTTTTCTTCATTTAAATCTTCTTAGAAAGACCAAAAACATCTTTGCTGTCATTTGTTCCAGTTTTGTCTCATCTTTAAAATGTTAAGATGAATCTTGTTTTGTCTGATAATTACTGCTGAATGCAGAAATACGAGTTTTAAGTCATTTAATGTTCAAAGTTTCATTTATTATTATTTATTCTTACAGTCAGTTTGTGTGTATTTTCCTTAAAGTTCTCTACATTTTACAGTAAACAGCAGTTTCTCTGTCGACATGATGATGTTGTTGACTGATTGTTGTTGTTGTTGACTGATTGTTGTTGTTGTTGTCTTCTCTTCCTGTGTGTGTTCAGGAGGGAGCCAGCAGAGCTACGACCCGCTGCACAGAAACCCGTTGTTCTGCGGCGCCGACCACACGACTCTGTGGGAACTACAGAGAGTGAGAAACAAACAAACATTTCATCTCTCAGCTAAGAACAGCGAGGCAGACCTCGTAGTCGTGTGAAATGATTGGATTCATAAGTATTATTATGATGTATGTTAGACCTCTGCTCCCTGTAATGTTTCCTGTTTCTCCGCAGCTCTCCGTACATTTCCACCCGTCGGTGTCGCTGTTTGCAAAAACGCTCCTGGAGGTAAAACCGTTCGCCTCAAAGTCAAACAGCTGATCACAGAACAAAGAGCTTCTGTGTCCGTCCACCTGAACGTGAATGTTTCCTCTCTGACGTCTTCGTGCGTCGTGTCCTCAGGGCGGCTCCATCCAGTACTCCGGGGACCCTCTGCAGGACTTCACCCTCATCAGGTTCTTGGACCGCTTCGTCTTCAGGAACCCCAAACCGCTGAAGTGGAGACGTAAGAAACTCCGGCTTTCATTCTGGTTATTGGACATTAAATCGGATGTTTTTACAACTCGCATTGATAGTTCAGCTGCAGAACAATTTCAATATGTGGAGTAATGTTTCATATTTAATCTTTTCTTAGAAAACACCGACTCTGCGGTGCTGATGCCCAAACAGAGGTTCCCTCTCAACTCCGTAGCGGGTCAGTTTCTCCTGTTGGAGGGAGTTGATGGTTCCTGATCTCGTGTTTCTTGAGTTTGTTCTGTTCTTGCATCAGAAGTGAGCGTTCCTCTCTCCTCCTCTTCTCTCCGTCAGTGAACTGTGAGGAGTTTCTGGTTAAAGAAGAGAGTCAGATCCCCGTGGAGGAGATCTTCTTCCACCGGTGAGTCTGAAACGAGATATTTCAACAATGATATTTATGTTTAAGTCACGCTTTAGTTTCTCTCGTTGATATATCTGTTCTGTGTCTGCTGTCAGACGACAGACTGAGAATGAACTCTGATCTTAACTCTTAAAATAACAATAAGACAAAATGAACAAAGATACAGATGAATGACGTTGATGAAGAGCGACAAGAAGCATCGAAATCAGCTGCAAACATTTATTTCTGCAAAATATCGAGAAGAAGAACTGAATTTGTTAAGAAACATTTTTTATTTTGCTCTTGATTCCTGAAGCCAGTTTTTCTTTTTGTTTTCATGAGGAAGTACAGAGATGCTCAGAATTTAGTTTTGTGATGACATCAAGAACATGAGCTTTGAGTTCATCTGCTGCAGAATAAATCGTTCTGATCCCTCGTATGATATTTAACTCATGATGGTTCTCATCTGGACTGTTCTGACCCGACTCCCCGCAGACAAACCTGTTGAAATATTATAATAATAACAATTAAAATGTTCATTCCAGCTACTTTTAGAAAGGTGTTAAGAGTTCCTCACCAGTAATCAACACAACGCGCTGCTCCATCTGGACTCGCTGTGTCACGTGACTGATGCCGCTCTGCTGTGTTTTCATTGGACAGTTACTTCAGGAAGCGCCGGCAGCAGGAGCAGCTTCAGGGCCGTCGTCCTCGAGGAGACGGAGACAACGAGAGCGTGGAGGACGTCGACGACGAGGAGTTCGAGAAGATGCTCGGTGAGTCGGGAGCGTCGGAGGAGGTCAAAGTTCAACAGCAAACATACAACAATAATAACACGGAAATACGAATAAAATCAGATTCATTTTTATTATCAGACACTTGAAATTAAAACAAAATGTAAACTTTGTTGTTTAATATTTACATTTTTCTCTCATTCAACATGTTTGTATTTTACAAAATGAACCAAAACTGAGTCGATAAGAATGAGAATAAATATGAAACATCATTTAAATTAAACACTTTTACTTGTTGGATGAACAACACTGAAGAAGAATTCATGAACAGTTATTGATTGTTTTGGTTACACTCGGACATATTGCGAGACAACATGAAGTTAAACGTGTTTTAAAAAGGTCGAGAGTGAAGAATTTATATTGTTGTGCTTTTACTTTGAAATCTTAGGATCAAATTGTTGTTTGTAACATTTGAACGTTATGTTCTTTTTTTTAAACACTCAAAAACTCTTATTTTTAAATATTTATTACATATTCGTATTCTTGTAAATTTCTGTTTTATGTTCACGATACTTATTTTATTTTTCCTTTTACTTTGTTTATTTGTTGTTTTTCACCAAAACACCACTTATACTTGAAAGTAATTCAATTACAAAGAAGCAGTATTTCTAAAGTGAATAACAATGTTTATTTCTTGTGATTCTGTAGTCGTCGTATTTCTCTTATAAACCTCGTGTGTAAATGATTGAAAGCTGTTTGAACTAATAACAAACATTAATATGTTTTTGAACAGATTCCTGTGAAGGAGACTCGTACTTCACCGAGATGACCGGCGATGATCTGGACTTTGCAGGGTGAGCGGTTCTCTTGTTGATTAATGATGAATGTGTTGTGTTCCACATGAACAACACAGTGAATACTGCAGTAATAACACAGTTTATTACAGGTTTTACTTGAGAACAAGTTCAGCCCCAGAGAGAGTTGTATTGATGGATTCTCTCCTCTGCTCGTCAGGAACGTGAAGAGTAAGAAGAGTAAGAAAGGAGCCGAGGACTCGGAGGACTCGGACGTGGACGACCTGGACGACGAGGAGGTGTCTCTGGGCAGCATGGACGAGGAAGACTTCGGCGACGAGCTGGAGGAGGAAGGAGGAACCTTCGTGGATCCCGATGGAGGCGGAGACGACGATGATGATGAAGAAGGTGAGAACCGATCACGACGCTTGTTCTTGTGTTTCTGTCGGTTTCCTTTAAAGGTGTTTTACGAAACGTTTTCACGTTAAAATGTCTAAAAACGACCCGACTTTTGTTTTCTTAATTTACATCAAACTAACGCTCCGTTTAATTGCATCTCAGCGTTAATATTTCTCCGTGTTTTTCACCGGCTTCAGAGAGAATATCAGATGATTATATAGATGATATCAGCTGATTTTATATATATTATGATATCAGCTGATTTTATATATATTATAATATCAGATGATTTTAGCTGCTTCGGAAACTCAAATCTGTGATCTTAAAGCGACAGGACGCTCCTCTGACCTGAATACTAAATTATATAAATCTTCCTTTTCTTTATTTAAATGTATTTGTTGTTTCTTTTTGTTTTCTCTCAGTTCCAGAGCTGGAGGACGGCGACGCATTCGGCGGTGAGTTTACGAACCAACAAATCTTAAAACCATCAAATATACATAAAGTACAACAAATATACATAAAGTACTTCATCGAGTATTCACAAAGTAGTTCTTTAAATATAACATTAAAGAAACAATATGTTGTTACAGATGACGTCAGTGGAAAGTAAAGAAGTACTTTTACTCAAGTACTTCACTTAAGTACAATTTTACTTCCCTAATTAATAACAATACAACCAACTAATAAAGTGTGATGTTGTGTTGTTCGTTGAGATAAAACTTTATTGAGTAAATTCACAAAATACACAGATGTATTTAAAGTAATGAAAGCGATGAAGACATTAATGCATCAATAACTATAAAAAGATAATCTGCATAATCAGTACTTTGACTTTTACTGTAGTATTAATACTTTTACTCACTGCAGAGCGCCAACATTTCCATATAAATAATAATTAACATGTGAATAACAGTAAATAAATGCATGAAAAGAAGGATTTTCTTTTAATATCTGAGACAAATGTAGAAAAACACTCTTTGAGAATAATAATATATATCAGTTAACTTATTCGTGTTACAGAAGATTACGATTTAAACGTTCCTGCTTCAAACATTGAAATAAATGTTTGTTTTTCTGCAGAGTCGGACGATGAGATGGAAGCTCCAGACATCACTCCTCGAACCAAGAAGATGAAAAGGAAATCCTCCTCCGAGGCTTCAGGTTCGTTCAACTCCTCAGTTACATGATGATGCCTTCAGGCTCTGCTCAGTGAACATGAGGACTGGCTGAAGGTCCATTATGACGTTACCATGATGTGTTCACATATCTGTAAAATGTAGTTTTGGTGATGAACTTGAATATAAAATAGATATTAGAGATGAATTATCAGCTGTTTGACTTAACACATGCTCTAAGCACATTATTATACTTCATTATAACTACTAAAAATACAATTTTGTATTTCCTTATCCTTTGAATTGTGTGTTTTTATGAAGGGGCACCCTGCAGGTTAAAGGGTTAAAGCGGTCTGAAGACAACTGCTTTACAAGTACTTTTACTATTTACCATTGTTGCTCCTTCTCAGAGTCGAAACCGGGGAAGAAGAAGAAGAAAGGACGGAAAGATGCCGCCACATTTGCTTCCGCTGAAGAGGTGAGATGTTTTAGGAATTTAAATAGTTTAACGTCTTCTGAATGATTCATAATATCTCAGTGGAGCTTGAATATAAAAAGGACAAAGACATATCAATGCGTTTGACGTACTATACCAATGTTCTTTAAACCTTTCTGCAGTTTGGCTCCCTGTTGGATGAGAACGCCGGCTCCAAGTTTGATAACATTGGAGTGAACGCGATGGCAAACACTGACAAAGCAGGTAGGCTGCTCACACCTGTTGTGTATGTGACGAGTGCTGAGCATCGGGTTAACAACAAGAAGAGACGGAGAAGGTTTTTAATCAGTTTGCTGGATACCAGCCATGTTTAATGACCTCTCCACTGAGAGAAACAGGTTGAATCAGGATTGGTCCACCTCTTCAGTACTTCTCGCTGTAATCTTCCATTCGATCCATGAAACCAGAGACACTGATGTGCCTTCTTTGTGTTTTGTCCTTTCTAGGCCTGAAGCAGTTGAAGTGGGAAGCGCATCGGGACGACTGGATGCAAGACCGTGACGCCAAGACGATGCGCAGGAAGAAGACGGCGTTCAACAAGAAGAGGACCTTCGGTCATGTCAGGGCCGGAGGCAAGACGTTCGGGAACAAGAGGCGGAAGTAGCAGCTGCCGTGTGTTCGTGGATTTTTGAACTGACAACTTCATTCCTGTTTGAGCGACCACGCGTCGTGGTCTTTCTCTCGGATGCCGTGGACTCCTGCCCACTCATTGGACCTGTAGTAAACTAGGAGGAAACACAAGAAGAAAGTGGCTTTAAAAATCAAAGACTTTTATCCATACTGCCATGTACATGTACATCAACAGAAATAAAAAATATTAACGTTTTCTGTCTCTGAGTCTACATGCAAAAGTTCCAATATTTTCAGTTATGCCGTATTAAAAACATTTCATCTTTTCTCCATTTTATGCCGCCCTGTTGGTATTTGTCATAATAGTAAATAGAAAGTCACAGTATAGCATGTCGAAAAATATAGAACGTCAAAAAGTCACAGTATGAATGTCGAAAAAAGTCATAATAGAACGTCAAAGTCATAGTACAACATGTCTAAAAAGTCAGGATAGCATGTCGAAAAAAGTCTGCGTATAGCATGTCGAAAAAAGTCACAATAGAACGTCAAAAAGTCACAGTATAAATGTCGTAAAAGTCATAGTATAACATGTCGAAAAAGTCATTGCATAGCATGTCGAAAAAAGTCATTGCATGTCGAAAAAAGTCATAATAGAACGTCAAAAAGTCATAGCATAGCATGTCGGAAAAAGTCATAGTACAACATGTTGAAAAAAGTCATAGTACAAATGTCGAAAAAAGTCATAGTATAACATGTCGAAAAAAGTCATAGTATAAATGTCGAAAAAAAGTCATAGTATAAGTGTCGAAAAATGTCTGAATAACATGTCGAAAAAAGTCTGAATAGCATGTCGAAAAAAGTCATAGTATATATAACATGTCGAAAAAAGTCATAGTATATATAACATGTCGATGGTCATGGTAAAAATGTCAAAAAAGTCATAGTATAACATGTCGAAAAAAGTCATAGTATAACATGTCGAAAAAAGTCATAGTATAGCATGTCGAAAAAAGTCATAGTATAACATGTCGAAAAAAAGTCATAGTATAGCATGTCGAAAAAAGTCATAGTATAGCATGTTGAAAAAAGTCATAGTATAGCATGTCGAAAAAAGTCATAGTATAGCATGTCGGAAAAAGTCATAGTATAGCATGTCGAAAAAAGTCATAGTATAACATGTCGAAAAAAGTCATAGTATAACATGTCGAAAAAGTCATAGTATAGCATGTCGAAAAAAGTCATAGTATAGCATGTCGAAAAAAGTCATAGTATAACATGTCGAAAAAAGTCATAGTATAACATGTCGAAAAAAGTCATAGTATAAATGTCGAAAAAAGTCATAGTATAAATGTCGAAAAAAGTCATAGTATAACATGTCGAAAAAGTCATAGTATAAATGTCGAAAAAAGTCATAGTATAGCATGTCGAAAAAAGTCATAGTATAGCATGTCGAAAAAAGTCATAGTATAACATGTCGAAAAAAGTCATAGTATAGCATGTCGAAAAAAGTCATAGTATAACATGTCGAAAAAGTCATAGTATAGCATGTCGAAAAAAGTCATAGTATAGCATGTCGAAAAAAGTCATAGTATAGCATGTCGAAAAAAGTCATAGTATAGCATGTCGGAAAAAGTCATAGTATAACATGTCGAAAAAGGTCATAGTATAAATGTCGAAAAAAGTCATAGTATAAATGTCGAAAAAAGTCATAGTATAAATGTCGAAAAAAGTCATAGTATAGCATGTCGAAAAAAGTCATAGTATAAATGTCGAAAAGTCATAGTATAGCATGTCGAAAAAAGTCATAGTATAATATGTCGAAAAAAGTCATAGTATAGCATGTCGAAAAAAGTCATAGTATAGCATGTCGAAAAAAGTCATAGTATAACATGTCGAAAAAATCATAGTATAACATGTCGAAAAAAAGTCATAGTATAACATGTCGAAAAAAGTCAAAGTATAACATGTCGAAAAAAGTCATAGTATAACATGTCGAAAAAAGTCATAGTATAGCATGTCGAAAAAAGTCATAGTATAGCATGTCGAAAAAAGTCATAGTATAGCATGTCGAAAAAAGTCATAGTATAACATGTCGAAAAAAGTCATAGTATAACATGTCGAAAAAAGTCATAGTATAACATGTCGAAAAAAGTCATAGTATAACATGTCGAAAAAGTCATAGTATAGCATGTCGAAAAAAGTCATAGTATAGCATGTCGAAAAAAGTCATAGTATAGCATGTCGAAAAAAGTCATAGTATAGCATGTCGAAAAAAGTCATAGTATAGCATGTCGAAAAAAGTCATAGTATAACATGTCGAAAAAAGTCATCGTATAACATGTCGAAAAAAGTCATAGTATAAATGTCGAAAAAAGTCATAGTATAAATGTCGAAAAAAGTCATAGTATAGCATGTCGAAAAAAGTCATAGTATAACATGTCGAAAAAAGTCATAGTATAGCATGTCGGAAAAAGTCATAGTATAGCATGTCGAAAAAAGTCATAGTATAACATGTCGAAAAAAGTCATAGTATAACATGTCGAAAAAGTCATAGTATAGCATGTCGAAAAAAGTCATAGTATAGCATGTCGAAAAAAGTCATAGTATAACATGTCGAAAAAAGTCATAGTATAACATGTCGAAAAAAGTCATAGTATAAATGTCGAAAAAAGTCATAGTATAAATGTCGAAAAAAGTCATAGTATAACATGTCGAAAAAGTCATAGTATAAATGTCGAAAAAAGTCATAGTATAGCATGTCGAAAAAAGTCATAGTATAGCATGTCGAAAAAAGTCATAGTATAACATGTCGAAAAAAGTCATAGTATAGCATGTCGAAAAAAGTCATAGTATAACATGTCGAAAAAGTCATAGTATAGCATGTCGAAAAAAGTCATAGTATAGCATGTCGAAAAAAGTCATAGTATAGCATGTCGAAAAAAGTCATAGTATAGCATGTCGAAAAAAGTCATAGTATAACATGTCGAAAAAAGTCATAGTATAGCATGTCGGAAAAAGTCATAGTATAACATGTCGAAAAAGGTCATAGTATAAATGTCGAAAAAGGTCATAGTATAAATGTCGAAAAAAGTCATAGTATAAATGTCGAAAAAAGTCATAGTATAGCATGTCGAAAAAAGTCATAGTATAGCATGTCGAAAAAAGTCATAGTATAAATGTCGAAAAAAGTCATAGTATAGCATGTCGAAAAAAGTCATAGTATAATATGTTGAAAAAAGTCATAGTATAGCATGTCGAAAAAAGTCATAGTATAGCATGTCGAAAAAAGTCATAGTATAACATGTCGAAAAAAGTCATAGTATAACATGTCGAAAAAAGTCATAGTATAACATGTCGAAAAAAGTCAAAGTATAACATGTCGAAAAAAAGTCATAGTATAACATGTCGAAAAAAGTCATAGTATAGCATGTCGAAAAAAGTCATAGTATAGCATGTCGAAAAAAGTCATAGTATAGCATGTCGAAAAAAGTCATAGTATAACATGTCGAAAAAAGTCATAGTATAACATGTCGAAAAAAGTCATAGTATAACATGTCGAAAAAAGTCATAGTATAACATGTCGAAAAAGTCATAGTATAGCATGTCGAAAAAAGTCATAGTATAGCATGTCGAAAAAAGTCATAGTATAGCATGTCGAAAAAAGTCATAGTATAGCATGTCGAAAAAAGTCATAGTATAGCATGTCGAAAAAAGTCATAGTATAGCATGTCGAAAAAAGTCATAGTATAACATGTCGAAAAAAGTCATCGTATAACATGTCGAAAAAAGTCATAGTATAAATGTCGAAAAAAGTCATAGTATAAATGTCGAAAAAAGTCATAGTATAGCATGTCGAAAAAAGTCATAGTATAGCATGTCGAAAAAAGTCATAGTATAGCATGTCGAAAAAATTCATAGTATAACATGTCGAAAAAAGTCATAGTATAACATGTCGAAAAAAGTCATAGTATAAATGTCGAAAAAAGTCATAGTATAAATGTCGAAAAAAGTCATAGTATAACATGTTGAAAAAAGTCATAGTATAGCATGTCGAAAAAAGTCATAGTATAACATGTCGAAAAAAGTCATAGTATAACATGTCGAAAAAAGTCATAGTATAACATGTCGAAAAAAGTCATAGTATAGCATGTCGGAAAAAGTCATAGTATAACATGTCGAAAAAAGTCATAGTATAAATGTTGAAAAAAGTCATAGTATAAATGTCGAACAAAGTCATAGTATAACATGTCGAAAAAGTCATAGTATAAATGTCGAAAAAAGTCATAGTATAAATGTTGAAAAAAGTCATAGTATAAATGTCGAACAAAGTCATAGTATAACATGTCGAAAAAGTCATAGTATAAATGTCGAAAAAAGTCATAGTATAGCATGTCGAAAAAAGTCATAGTATAGCATGTTGAAAAAAGTCATAGTATAACATGTCGAAAAAAGTCATAGTATAGCATGTTGAAAAAAGTCATAGTATAACATGTCGAAAAAAGTCATAGTATAACATGTCGAAAAAAGTCATAGTATAAATGTCGAAAAAAGTCATAGTATAAATGTCGAAAAAAGTCATAGTATAACATGTTGAAAAAAGTCATAGTATAGCATGTCGAAAAAAGTCATAGTATAACATGTTGAAAAAAGTCATAGTATAACATGTTGAAAAAAAGTCATAGTATAGCATGTCGGAAAAAGTCATAGTATAACATGTCGAAAAAAGTCATAGTATAAATGTCGAAAAAAGTCATAGTATAAATGTCGAACAAAGTCATAGTATAACATGTCGAAAAAGTCATAGTATAAATGTCGAAAAAAGTCATAGTATAGCATGTCGAAAAAAGTCATAGTATAGCATGTTGAAAAAAGTCATAGTATAACATGTCGAAAAAAGTCATAGTATAGCATGTTGAAAAAAGTCATAGTATAACATGTCGAAAAAGTCATAGTATAGCATGTCGAAAAAAGTCATAGTATAGCATGTCGAAAAAAGTCATAGTATAGCATGTCGAAAAAAGTCATAGTATAGCATGTCGAAAAAAGTCATAGTATAACATGTCGAAAAAAGTCATAGTATAGCATGTCGGAAAAAGTCATAGTATAACATGTCGAAAAAGGTCATAGTATAAATGTCGAAAAAAGTCATAGTATAAATGTCGAAAAAAGTCATAGTATAAATGTCGAAAAATGTCATAGTATAGCATGTCGAAAAAAGTCATAGTATAAATGTCGAAAAAAGTCATAGTATAGCATGTCGAAAAAAGTCATAGTATAATATGTTGAAAAAAGTCATAGTATAGCATGTCGAAAAAAGTCATAGTATAGCATGTCGAAAAAAGTCATAGTATAACATGTCGAAAAAAGTCATAGTATAACATGTCGAAAAAAGTCATAGTATAACATGTCGAAAAAAGTCAAAGTATAACATGTCGAAAAAAGTCATAGTATAACATGTCGAAAAAAGTCATAGTATAGCATGTCGAAAAAAGTCATAGTATAGCATGTCGAAAAAAGTCATAGTATAACATGTCGAAAAAAGTCATAGTATAACATGTCGAAAAAAGTCATAGTATAACATGTCGAAAAAAGTCATAGTATAACATGTCGAAAAAGTCATAGTATAGCATGTCGAAAAAAGTCATAGTATAGCATGTTGAAAAAAGTCATAGTATAGCATGTCGAAAAAAGTCATAGTATAGCATGTCGAAAAAAGTCATAGTATAGCATGTCGAAAAAAGTCATAGTATAACATGTCGAAAAAAGTCATCGTATAACATGTCGAAAAAAGTCATAGTATAAATGTCGAAAAAAGTCATAGTATAAATGTCGAAAAAAGTCATAGTATAGCATGTCGAAAAAAGTCATAGTATAGCATGTCGAAAAAAGTCATAGTATAACATGTCGAAAAAAGTCATAGTATAACATGTCGAAAAAAGTCATAGTATAAATGTCGAAAAAAGTCATAGTATAAATGTCGAAAAAAGTCATAGTATAGCATGTTGAAAAAAGTCATAGTATAGCATGTCGAAAAAAGTCATAGTATAGCATGTCGAAAAAAGTCATAGTATAACATGTTGAAAAAAGTCATAGTATAACATGTCGAAAAAAGTCATAGTATAGCATGTCGGAAAAAGTCATAGTATAACATGTCGAAAAAGGTCATAGTATAAATGTCGAAAAAAGTCATAGTATAAATGTCGAAAAAAGTCATAGTATAAATGTCGAAAAAAGTCATAGTATAAATGTCGAAAAAAGTCATAGTATAGCATGTCGAAAAAAGTCATAGTATAAATGTCGAAAAAAGTCATAGTATAGCATGTCGAAAAAAGTCATAGTATAGCATGTTGAAAAAAGTCATAGTATAACATGTTGAAAAAAGTCATAGTATAACATGTTGAAAAAAGTCATAGTATAGCATGTCGAAAAAAGTCAAAGTATAACATGTTGAAAAAAGTCATAGTATAGCATGTTGAAAAAAGTCATAGTATAACATGTCGAAAAGTCATAGTATAACATGTCGAAAAAAGTCATAGTATAACATGTCGAAAAAAGTCATAGTATAACATGTCGAAAAAAAGTCAAAGTATAACATGTTGAAAAAAGTCATAGTATAGCATGTCGAAAAAAGTCATAGTATAACATGTCGAAAAAAGTCATAGTATAGCATGTCGGAAAAAGTCATAGTATAACATGTCGAAAAAGGTCATAGTATAACATGTCGAAAAAAGTCATAGTATAAATGTCGAAAAAAGTCATAGTATAAATGTCGAAAAAAGTCATAGTATAGCATGTCGAAAAAAGTCATAGTATAATATGTTGAAAAAAGTCATAGTATAGCATGTCGAAAAAAGTCATAGTATAGCATGTCGAAAAAAGTCATAGTATAACATGTCGAAAAAAGTCATAGTATAACATGTCGAAAAAAGTCATAGTATAACATGTCGAAAAAAGTCAAAGTATAACATGTCGAAAAAAGTCAAAGTATAACATGTCGAAAAAAGTCATAGTATAACATGTCGAAAAAAGTCATAGTATAGCATGTCGGAAAAAGTCATAGTATAGCATGTCGAAAAAAGTCATAGTATAGCATGTCGAAAAAAGTCATAGTATAACATGTCGAAAAAAAGTCATAGTATAACATGTCGAAAAAGTCATAGTATAACATGTTGAAAAAAGTCATAGTATAGCATGTCGGAAAAAGTCATAGTATAACATGTCGAAAAAGGTCATAGTATAAATGTCGAAAAAAGTCATAGTATAAATGTCGAAAAAAGTCATAGTATAGCATGTCGAAAAAAGTCATAGTATAGCATGTCGAAAAAAGTCATAGTATAGCATGTCGAAAAAAGTCATAGTATAATATGTTGAAAAAAGTCATAGTATAGCATGTCGAAAAAAGTCATAGTATAGCATGTCGAAAAAAGTCATAGTATAACATGTCGAAAAACGTCATAGTATAACATGTTGAAAAAAGTCATAGTATAACATGTTGAAAAAGGTCATAGTATAGCATGTCGGAAAAAGTCATAGTATAGCATGTCGAAAAAAGTCATAGTATAGCATGTCGAAAAAAGTCATAGTATAACATGTCGAAAAAAGTCATAGTATAACATGTCGAAAAAAGTCATAGTATAACATGTCGAAAAAGTCATAGTATAGCATGTCGAAAAACGTCATAGTATAGCATGTTGACAAAAGTCATAGTATAGCATGTCGAAAAAAGTCATAGTATAGCATGTTGAAAAAAGTCATAGTATAGCATGTCGAAAAAAGTCATAGTATAACATGTCGAAAAAAGTCATAGTATAACATGTCGAAAAAAGTCATAGTATAAATGTCGAAAAAAGTCATAGTATAAATGTCGAAAAAAGTCATAGTATAGCATGTCGGAAAAAGTCATAGTATAACATGTCGAAAAAAGTCATAGTATAACATGTCGAAAAAAGTCATAGTATAACATGTCGAAAAAGTCATAGTATAGCATGTCGAAAAAAGTCATAGTATAACATGTCGAAAAAAGTCATAGTATAACATGTCGAAAAAAGTCATAGTATAACATGTCGAAAAAAGTCATAGTATAACATGTCGAAAAAAGTCATAGTATAACATGTCGAAAAAAGTCATAGTATAGCATGTTGAAAAAAGTCATAGTATAACATGTTGAAAAAAGTCATAGTATAACATGTTGAAAAAAGTCATAGTATAACATGTCGAAAAAAGTCAAAGTATAACATGTTGAAAAAAGTCATAGTATAGATGTCGAAAAAAGTCATAGTATAACATGTTGAAAAAAGTCATAGTATAGCATGTCGGAAAAAGTCATAGTATAAATGTCGAAAAAAGTCATAGTATAAATGTCGAAAAAAGTCATAGTATAAATGTCGAAAAAAGTCATAGTATAGCATGTCGAAAAAAGTCATAGTATAAATGTCGAAAAAAGTCATAGTATAACATGTCGAAAAAAGTCATAGTATAGCATGTCGAAAAAAGTCATAGTATAACATGTCGAAAAAAGTCATAGTATAACATGTCGAAAAAAGTCATAGTATAACATGTCGAAAAAGTCATAGTATAGCATGTCGAAAAAAGTCATAGTATAGCATGTCGAAAAAAGTCATAGTATAACATGTCGAAAAAAGTCATAGTATAACATGTCGAAAAAAGTCATAGTATAGCATGTCGAAAAAAGTCATAGTATAACATGTCGAAAAAAGTCAAAGTATAACATGTTGAAAAAAGTCATAGTATAGCATGTCGAAAAAAGTCATAGTATAACATGTCGAAAAAAGTCAAAGTATAACATGTTGAAAAAAGTCATAGTATAACATGTCAAAAAAAGTCAAAGTATAACATGTTGGAAAAAAGTCATAGTATAACATGTCGAAAAAAAGTCATAGTATAGCATGTTGAAAAAAGTCATAGTATAACATGTTGAAAAAGTCATAGTATAACATGTTGAAAAAAGTCATAGTATAGCATGTCGAAAAAAGTCAAAGTATAACATGTTGAAAAAAGTCATAGTATAGCATGTCGAAAAAAGTCATAGTATAACATGTTGAAAAAAGTCATAGTATAGCATGTCGGAAAAAGTCATAGTATAATATGTCGAAAAAAGTCATAGTATAACATGTCGAAAAAAGTCATAGTATAGCATGTCGGAAAAAGTCATAGTATAACATGTCGAAAAAGGTCATAGTATAAATGTCGAAAAAAGTCAGCGTCTAACATGTCGAAAAAAGTCTAAGTATAGCATGTCGAAAGAAATCATAGAATAACATGTTGAAAAAAGTCATAGTACAGCATGTTGAAAACAGTCATAGTATAGCATGTTGAATAATGTCATGAAGAAAGTCGTAGTACATGTTGAAAATAAATATAATATAAATAATAGATATCTTCTCACCTTCCAGAACTGATGGAAACCTTCTCTTGATTGTGTTCCTGAAATCTGAGGTGGAAATAAAACAGGATTTTTTCAGAAACACAGATCAGACTTCGTTCTAGTAAAATACTGATAATAATAACAATAATGATCAATATCTGATACCTTGACTGCTGTTCATCTTGTGGAACAGACCGTACGCACCGAAGATGCCCAGCAGCTCCAGAGCGATCAGTCCCTTCATCAGCTTCTTGGCCAGAGGTTCCAGAGGTTTAGGAGGCATCTGAGGAGAAACAACAAACTACTTTATCTCACTTCAACAACGTAACCAAAGACACAAATAATACCGTCGTCCTTCTTCAGTACGCTCACATTTACAAAGACATAAACTTGTTTGTGAAACTAAGGAGTATGTTCACTCAATTTCCTGACTTTTTATTTACCAAGAATATGAAATTGATTGAAAGAATAATCACCAGATTCAGATAATATATATATCATTACAAAATAAGCACCCATGTATTAAAATATGGAGTGATTTACATTCACAGCGTGTAATTAAATGATATTAAAATGATTTCTGCTGCATTTTGTGCACGCATGCATCATTATTTAAGGAATGTAGATTAATGTGGAACCAAAGTTCACAAGCGCAAGTTTCTGCCCTGAAGCTTAACTGAGGTTAACTTGTATTTTATAATTATATATCATAATAGATGTGTTTCAGTTTCATAGCCTGATGCATTTTGGTAAAGTGTCTGTACATAAGTGTTTGAAATGTATTATAATAAAAATGGTTTGCCAAAGTTCACAGGAACAGAATTTTGTCTGTTTTCGACACTGAAAATACACATAAAGACACGTATCATTATGAATTAGTGTCGTCTTCCTGCTCTGTGATATTATTAATCTTATGTTTCTTTATTTTTATTTTATTGTTTGAATTGTGCAGAATAAACTAAAAACTAAGTACATTTAGCTGGTTCATCATATTTGTAAACATACATATAAAATAATATAAAATGCATTCAGAGAAACAGTGACTCTAAAGTGTCGTAAAAACAACGAAATAACACAAAATCAATCCGTTTTCTATCATGACTTAAGTTACAGGATAATAAACTAGTCAGTTTAATCTTCACGTGTAACCCTGAATGTTCTCTTTATCTTCATGTTTACGTCCTCTTACTCTTAAATAAACTCACCTTCAGATTCACGTGAGAGACAAAGAACAGAACGAGTCTCTCAATCAAAGTAACTCAGTGAATGTTGTTAAAATAACGTTAAATGTTAAATGTTCGCAGACGTCCTTGTAGAAGCGAAATGACTGCTACTTCCGGAGTACGGAAGCTCGGTTGGTAAAAACTAAACCTGCTGCGACTTTTACAGGGATCGTGGTGTTATTAAAATGACTTAAACTACTACGAATAATAAAAATAAAAATAATTTGTATTATTATGATTATTATCAATAATTACACCAATGATAACAATAATAATTGTATTATTATATTGTTGTTATTATTGTTTTAATAATGTTTAAGGTATCTGTATATTTTTGTCATATTTTTAAGGTTATATATATATATTTTATATATATGTATATTTTCTCAACATTGTTTGATTAAGTGGAAAGAGACAAAATGACAGTTTTTCATCCGTTTCCTGTCGAATGAAAACAAATATATTCATACATGCACGTTTATAATTGGGGTTTGTTGAAGCCATTAACGAAACAAAGTACTTGAACACCATATAGGCTTCAGCCTTTCATCTTACACCTTGAAGAAGATGCAAATCAATTATTGTTATTTGTAACAATTGTGATTTCATCCAGCTGTAGATACATAAATTCACCAGTAGGTGTCAGTGTGTTCTTGTTGAGGTTTCAGATGAGAAGAAAGTTCAGTTTCTATCTGCAGAAACTAAAAGAAGAGACACAGATTCTCACCGAGAGAAGTCTGCATGTAAAAGAGAAGCATTGATCAGTGAGAAAAAAGCTTATTCCTTCCATGAGGCTACAATCCTTAAAAATCAAGTGAAAGAAGACAAATCAAATGATTGAAATAAGACGCTGTGTAATGATCTTATAGAATATGGTGCATTGCTGTAGATTAAACGAACCAACAGGAAATAAAGGAGTCAACATGCAACATACACATTAATGCAGCAGTGATATTAATCCAGAAACATAACAATAAAACACTGACAGGGAACACGATCAATACTTTCAGTACCTGAAGTACATTTGACTGATACATTCCTTTATACTCCAGGAAGGTTTTGAATACAGGACTTTTAAATGTAGCGTCGTATTTTCACATTGTGGGAGTATTTTATACTGCAGTAAAGGATCTCAATACTTCTCATGATATAAAATACAGTTTTCGGTGAAATTAACTATTAATTCAATTAATTCATAAAACGTGACAATAAAATGCAAATGAATGAGCAGACTCTGCTGTTTCTTGTGTTTTCTGAGAGAAACCAGTTTGTGGGTGTTTGTAAACGTAATTTCCTTCACGTGGACTCAGCGTTCTCTCAGGTGAGTGCACACCTGCTGCAGGTTATGATTATAAAGTGTGTGGATGGTCTCTGCAGGACTCTGCTGGTCTCTGCAGGTCTCTGCTGGTCTCTGCAGGTCTCTGCTGGTCACTCTGGAGTCTCAGCAGCTGCACAAATCTGAACTAAGAAACTCAAATTGTTCATGAGATTACAGTCTGAAGTTTGGTTGAAGAAGAATTCATCCGAGTGGCTTTTTAAAGATATCTTTATACAAACACATTACATTCATCAGTTGAATGTTTGTCATGACATGTTTAAAAACTACAGTACCCATGAGCCTCAGCAGCCAAGCAACATAAACCAACACACGATATCAGGACGGTTAGCCAAGTTATCGATTATTCAGCTGAAATGAAACATTGAAGTCATTTTTGAAAGAAAAAAAGGCAAAAGTGTGATGGGGTTTTCTTAAAGGAATAGTTTGATGGTTTGTGGAGTATGTTTATCAATTAGCTTAGCTTAGCATAAAGACAGGAAGTAACAGCTGGGAGCAGTGACCATGTTTTTCAGGTCAAACACAGATGCAACGTTATATTTAATGAGCTTTAGAGACGCTGGTATATGTTTGACTCTGCAAGGAGCCAGGCTAGCTGTTTCCCTCTCTTTCCAGTCTTTATGCTAAGCTAGGCTAACACTGTCCTGACTCCAGCTCTGTACTGAACACACAGAATATTACAATGTTATAATATTATTAGGATTATTATGAAATGCATGTGTTGAGTTATTGATGCAGTTTCTTGGCAGTGGTGGAATGTAACTCAGTATATTTACAGTAGATAGCCTGTAAGTATAACTTGAGGTAGGCTTCAAGTTGTGTGTGTTTTTATAGTCAAATTTAAAACGGAACATTCCTGCGGTTGTTCTTCAGTCAGTAACTTGTGTTACGAGCCAGACTAGATTTTCACACCATCCACCTCACACGGGTATTTCAGGCCTCTTCCTGCTGCCCGACAGCCTCAGTGACCCGCTGAGCGACGCTGGACCACAAAAGGTGAAATATTTGGGCTTGTTTGACTCCACACAGGGAGGACAGGTTGTGTGTGCAGAGAGCATGGTGGTCCGGCTCCTCTTGTTCCTTCACCTCGGTCGTGTGTACCGACCGTCCTGTCGTCCTTTTAGATTCATCACCAGGTAAATACACACTGGGACAGACCTCAAACAGTAAAGACCTGCAGAGGAGGAGGAGGAGGAGGAGGAGGAGGAGGAGGAGGAGGAGGAGGAGGAGGAGGAGGAGGAGGAGGAGGAGGATCCCACAGACAGTCTCCACTCTGCTTGTTAGCTCTTGTGAAACAGAACATGAATAAAACATGAGACCTCCTAAAGTTTCGGGGTGATTTGTGTTTGTTTTCATGAGTTTAAGTTCATTCCGATGGTCACAATCATCACACAGAGATCAAACTATTGTAATTTCTGGGAAAAGCAGGAAATTGAAGTATACGAAGAAGTACTTTTCACTACATAAATATGACTGAAAGCTCCAGAACTGCTACTAAATGGACTTTGGACCGAGTTAGTTTTCAATTTACAAAGTCAAAAACTTTAAAGTCATAACCTTTAAGATTTGAATGAAACCAAACCCCATTGAATGTATTTACAATCTGCAAAAACTGTTCTAATATAGTTCTCATCAATGCAAGTACTCAGATCTTGTACAGCGTAGAAATACTCTGTTGTAAAAGTCCTGATTTCGATATGACTACTTATAATGCAGAATGGCTCATTTCAGAACAATATACATTGAATTATGATTATTGATGAATTAATTTTGCAGCTGGTTTTGTGAATTTACCAACACGATCAATACAGTTTTAGTTTAACCTGTACATCATCAGCTATTAGTTGATTATATATTGTATTAATATATAGTATTATATAATGTGAAGTAACTAAAGTTTTATATTAAATGTAGTGCAGTAAAAAGTACAATATTAACCTCTGAGATGTATAGAAAATAAAAAAGTACTCTTGAGTAGCAGCTACTTGAGTAAATGAGTTACTTTAGTGCAACACGTTACCTGTAATGGTCAGGTACTCAGGTCACAACGGACAGGTAATGACATCATTTACTGAGAGGCCACGGGGCGGGAGTCTCGTGCCGAGATGGAATATATTCAAATCGGAATGTGCACGTGAGCTCGAGGAGGGGGGGAGCGGAGACAGCTGATTGGACACTGGCTCCGCAGCAGCAGCGCGAGCGCAGGTGCCAGAGTCCCTCACTGAGCAGAGCGCCGGTCACACAGACAGTCTCCGCCCAGGTGTGAGCCAGACCCGGTTCTGAACAGCCAGGAGACACCGGACAAGCGTCACCGGCGGACAGCTGAGGACGGGCCTCGGTTCGTGTGTTTGTTTTTGTTTTGGGTTTTTGTTCCGCTTCGCGTGAGGCCGTTTGGATGCATTAAGTGTTGGGAGCGTGCACGATGCTGAGCGCCGTTAAGATGGAGGGACACGAGCATGCGGACTGGAGCGGCAGCGGCTACTACGGAGAGACCGAGGTCCGTGCACTTTACACCGGCGTTCATCAGAAATGAACCCCGCTGATCATTAGATCACGAGATTATGATTAGGAGAGAATGTTAATTGTAATTACATATCTTTAATCGATAAACATCTGAATGAACATTCTCGGGGTTTGACCAACAATATATATATGTATAATATATGTATATATAATATATGTATACATAGGCCTGTTTTACTTATATCATATCATACTACACATTTATTCTCCACACAAACACATGGGAATATTTTTCATCTCAATTTTGCAATTATAATACACCTCTTGGATTTCAGTATTTCTCTTATTGGTGCCTCAATCACGTGATTACTTCACTGCAGAACTTTTATTTCTGCAGTGCATTCAAATGAGAGATTTGATTTGAGTTCCATTGAGTTCTTTTCGATGTGAATTTTGCAGCAAAATGAGAAAAAATCAACGCTGTTATTTTAAACGTTTGATTCAAGTTTGCATCTAAGCCTATTAGTTATTCCAATTCTTTAAAACAATTGTTACATTTAAATATTTGTTATTCTTGAGGTAATTCTTCTGGTTGGCTGCAGGGTGACAGTGAATCACAGATGTCAGTATAAAAATGAGACTTTGTTTGTTCAGAAAGACTTGAAGGGAAATCTCACCTTTTCACTTTTGTAAAGGTTAAAATAAAGATGATATGTCTCACCAATGTGTAATGTGTAAAGTGTAAAGACTGTAAAGTGTTTTTAAATGGCTGTTATTGACTCCGGCCTTCAATATAAGTTATATTATATCATCATTATAGTGGAGAGCAAAGATATTTGTCAAACTATTGACAAAAAAGAAAGAAAATCAGAGATGTGTAGAGGACCTCTCAACGTCATTTATTAATTCCTAATAATAATAACAATAATTCTGTTGAAGGCCGTAGACACTGAGGTCAAGTCTCCTTTTTCTGGGAGTTAAGTGGTTCTATCGGCACTGATTTGAGTATTTATGACGCTTAAGAGCTGTTACACAGCATTCTGACCCTCGCATTGAGAGATGAAAAGATTACAGATCTATAATACCCCAGGTTTCCTGGGGAGAAATATAATGTATTGTAAAATAATCAGGGGAAAGTTACAATCTTAGTTCGAGTTCAGTTAATGTCAAGAGAAACTCCTTCAAATAAATACTCAATTTAAATAAAACCTGCAGGTTTGGAGGACTTCCACTCCTAAAATCCTGCATCGCTCTGCTTCAGTCATCTGTAATAACTCTGATCATTGTGGCCTCATTGTAATATAATAATAATATAGAAATGGAGCTGTAATGGAGGTAAGGTAATAACAACAATACAGATTATGGATCCTAAGTGTCCTGAATTTAAAATGGTTGTGGTTGTGTATAATATTATAGCGATACAGATATATTAATTCGTCCAGTTGTTGTATTCTGAACAACAAACAATACCTAAAGTTACAGCTTCTTAAACACAGACACAGATTTGCTGTTTTATTTGTCGTATAAAATAAGAAACACATTTTTCTTCAGGTGTTGGACAAAACAAATCATCAGTTGGTTTTGGGACATTATAATGAGATGATGGCCTTCACAGTTTCCAGATGTTTTTAGACCAAACAATCGAATAATCATCAGAATAATCGATAACGAACATAATCGCAAGCAGCCCAGTTGAAATGTGAAATGTTATTTATAAGAGTGAAGAGAAAAATGCTTTTCAAACTTTTTGGTAATTTATGCAACAGCATTTTTCTAAATTTAAATAAAATGAAGCCTGTTTTGTGAATGAATGTCTCCTACTAGTATTACATAATTGTTATACACACACATATATATAGTATAAATAAACATGAATAGACGTGTAATAACTTGTTTCTCTGTGTTTCAGTGTTACACCTCAGCGGGAAACATGAACTCCGGTTTGTCCATGAACTCAATGAGCAGCTACATGAGCGCGCCTGGCATGACCGGCACCGGCCACATGAACGCGCATTACGTGAACCCGGTAGGGGTCAACCACTCGTCGATGCCCGCCGGGGTGTCGCAGAGCCCCGGGGCGATGGTGCAGGCCGGTGTCGGGATGACAGGCCTGGGCGGCAGCATGAGCTCCATGAGCCCGCCGCCGCCGTACGGGAGCGTGCCGGTGATGAGCCCGGTGTACGGGCAGGCCTGCGGCATCAGATCCCGGGAGCCCAAACCGTACCGGCGGAGCTACACGCACGCCAAGCCGCCGTACTCGTACATCTCCCTGATCACCATGGCCATCCAGCAGACCGGCAGCAAGATGCTCACGTTGAACGAGCTCTACCAGTGGATCACGGACCTGTTCCCGTTCTACCGGCAGAACCAGCAGCGGTGGCAGAACTCCATCCGACACTCGCTCTCCTTTAACGACTGCTTCATCAAGGTGCCCCGCTTACCGGACAAACCGGGGAAGGGCTCCTTCTGGGCGCTGCACCCGGACTCCGGGAACATGTTCGAGAACGGCTGCTACCTGCGGCGGCAGAAGCGCTTCAAGTCCGGGAGAATGTCCGGCGCAGGTGAGAAGGAGGCGGCGGGGAAGTCGGGCTCGGAGGGCGGCTCGGTCACCACCACGAGCACCCGGTCCGACTCCCCGCACTCCTCCTCCGCCTCCTCTCCGTCCTCAGAGGCAAAAGGCACCGGGGTCGACCTCAAAGCGCACCGGGGCGAACTGTTACCCTCCAGCCCCGTGCGCGTGCCCTCCCCGCTCGCGCACACCCAGCACCTGTTCTCCCAACCCCCCCACCAACCCCCCCACCAGCACCAGCACCACCACCACCCTCACCACCCGCTGCTGCTGCACGAGGCCGCGCACCTGAAGCCGGACCACTACCACCCGCACTACTCCTTCAACCACCCGTTCTCCATCAACAACCTCATGTCCGAGCCGCAGCACCACAGACTGGAGCCCGCGGGGCAGTACGGAGGCTACGGCTGCCCGGTGTCCGGGGCGCTGGTGGCGCCCAAAAGCGGCCTGGATCCCGCTCACACCGACTCCAACTACTACCGCGGCGTGTACAGCAGGCCCATCATGAACTCCTGAAGCAGTCAAACACGCTGGATTTGTACATTTGTGAATGTGAGAAAAGGCCCTTAAATTGCAGGATTTTTCATCAGTCATTTGTGTGTTTGTATTTGTGCAACAGATAAAAACAAAATCTTTATATGAAAACAGTCTTTTTATGTTTTATTTAATTTAATCTAAACCTCCATGAAAGTCTCTTAAATCTCTTTTTTAAAGTCATATTTAGTTTGATTGCCATGCTGCGGCATCTTCAGCACTAAGGTCTAAACGTTGATATAAATGTCCACATTGAGTGGTTTAATCATCAGCTGCAGGGTCACAGAGAGATGACATCATCAGATAACAACGAGAGAACAAATGAGCCAGTGAGGAGGTGAAATGTGTTGCTCTTAAATCACATTAACATCCAACATAAGTGACGTTTAACAGCATGATAACAGACTTCACGGGTCAGGAAGGACATTTATCAGCGTCAGTCACTTCAAACTGCGACAAAGAAAACACTCTGTGTGGTTCTCTTCTTTACATTTATCGTTTTAGTATTTCTTACAAATATAAAGGGAACGACAGCAACGCATGACATAATAAATATCAGTTAAATATAATACATTTAAATAAAAACTACAACATTAGTCTGTTTTGATATTTGATATACAAACAATTCGTTGATCGACAGAAAACAACCGGCAACTATTTTGACAGTCAACGAATTAGCAAAGACATTTTAAAAAATTGCCAAAAAGGTCTTTGATCCAGCCCCCTAATATACAAACTCTTGCTGCGACTCCTGGTTAGATTATTATGTTGATTAATGGTTTAGTCTATAAGTGCAGATGTGGAAGAATTACTCAGATCTCATACTTACTACAGTGAAAAAATACTCTGTTACAAGTAAAATCATGCATCACAGAAGTATTATGAGCAACTTAAAGTATTAAAAGTACCTATTTTGCAGAAATATATTATTGCAGAATATTCTGTAAGAGCATTTTAAGTTAAGTGGAGCCAGTTTTAGATTTGTATATTATACATTAGAAGTATAGTACTGCATCATGTCATGAAAGCATATAAAAAACGATAAGTGTCAGACATAGTGAAGTATAAAGTACCATATTTCTTAAGCAAAAACTTATTAACATAAATAGGAAATACTTAAGTACCTCCGAGTTGTACTTAAGTACAGTACTTAAATACACGTGCATATACTAAGTTACATTCCACGACTCAGAGCAAACGCTGACGTCTCTCACTGTTTGTTTTGTCGACCAACAATCCAAAACTCACATTTATTAAGTTCATAATGATATAAAAAAGAGAAAAGAAGAAGAATTCCTCAACGCACTCTTTGACTTCTCCACCATCTCGTGGAACAAAAGATTAATCAATCAATCAAGAAATGAATCTGGAGATTAGTCAACGATGAACACCAACATGCGGCTGCAGTGCGGAAGATAATTCCGGCATCAAAACATTTCTATTGATTTAGTTTTGTGTCGAGGTTTTATCGTACAGGATTTCACTCAGTCCCCAGGTATCGTTAAATAAACGTTTCCCTTTGAAGTAGACGTGAATCTTTTCATTGATAAAAAACATAATTACTTCACACAGTTGCGGCCTTTTCTTTAATCCGCTGGAACAAAATGGAATCTAAATCCCAGATGAACTAAGTTTTGTTATCTAATAATAAAACAGTCCAGGCGCATTTAAATTAAAAACATCTCAACAGCGATTCAGCAGATTGCCATGAAAGTTTGTTCAGACGTTCATGTTCTCCAGAGGATGCATCTTTTTAACTCTGGTGGTTAAACCAGGTGAAACCTTTTACTCTTGTGAAATATCTCAAAATGTATTCGATTGAATGTCAGAACATTTTGCACAGACGTTCATGTTCCCCAGAGGATACATCTTATGGACTCTGGTGATCCCCTGACTTTTCCTCCGTGCCACCAGCAGGTCAAACCTTTCACTCATCATGTGAAATATCTCAAAATGTACTCGATTGAATGTCAGAACACTTTGCACAGACGTTCATGTTCCCCAGAGGATGAATCCTAAAGACTTAACGGTGTAACAGGCTGGCCAACTTTGTTGCATGATTATGGTGGGAGCTGGCAGAACAAGCACTTTTTAGTTTGAAAATATGTTTGATAATGCACCAAAAAAGAAATAGTATTTAATTGTATTCATATTTTCATGCTGTTTGTGTTTTGTCAACAGACTTCATGGCTCCTCCAGCCCTGTGTCTGTAATATATTATCTTATTATATTACAATCGTTTTATGCATGTTTGTTGTCTGTGCTGCCACATGGATCAATAACCAATGAATGCGATTTTGATACTGTGATACTGGTTCTGTATCTTTTAGATTCACATTTTAAAAAAGCTTTTGAAAAGTACTTCTTTCTTCAGTCTTCAGGAGATCCTTCACAATGTTCATCAACCAATTCATATTATTTTCAGCTAAAGGCTTAAAATCCTGCAGCCGCACACGCTGCAGAAAAACAGCTCATGTCTTTCAGCTTTTAACTGGCTTATTTACAATATTAATTACATTTACATTTTTGTGCATAATATATACGACACTCCTTTATTCATAGGGAGACATTTGGTTGTTGTAGCAGCACAAGGACAGAAGTAAGTGCAGATAAAAGAGGTACATTGACATAAAATATGAATAGAACTTAAAATCGAAACTATACAACAATAGAGACAAACGTGACAGTGGTGAGATTAGAAGCAGCAAAGTCTTATGTAAACACCAGACTCGTACATGATTATCGAAGATATTTTGTGTGTTGGGGTCATTACGTTTAGAGGCGATTGGAGCTGTCATCACCAGCTGACACCACAACACAGGAAGTTGACCTGAACCCTTCGGGTCAGTTTGTTTTAAGACGCCACGCCTCCCGACCGCTCAGTCTGACGCTCATAAATCATAAAACACCAGCCTTTTACTGGGGAGGGACACTTTGTGTTGTCACGAAGCAGAATTAACAAGCTGAGCATCTGACGGTTGGAAGGAGAGCTGAAGGGACGCTGAGCCGTCTGGGAAGCTTTCAGAGAAAATAACGTCTACAGACACGACAGGTTGTTCATTAACTTCACACTCAGGATCAAACACACACTTCACCAGCTCGTGTTGAATATTAAACATTTCTGGTGACAGAAGTTTTAGATAGAAGAAAGAAGTCCTCAGATCTTTTACTCAAGTAGAAGTACTGCAGTGTAGGAATACTCTGTTACAAGATGTGGTTCTGCATTCAAAATGTTACGTTAGTAAAAGTACAAAAGTTTCAGCATCAACATATACTGAAAGTACCAAAAATAAAAGTACTCATTTAGCAGAAAGTGTTATACTTTTACAAGGAATCCTGCATTCCTTTTCTTTTACTTAAGTAATAGTACAAAAGTAATTCAGGAAAAGATGGTGAAATACTTCGTTAGGTTTAGGAAAAGATCGTAAAATACCGAAGTGTCTGTACTGAAGTCCTGAAGTTACGTGACAAATAAATCAACGTTGACTTGTTGTTTCACACGGTGAACGAACGGTCTCATGACTGAAATATCGTTGTTTGTTGGACCCGTCCACCTCCACTCCCTCCAGACCAAGAATGGCTTTTTGAGGTCTTTATGCTTCCTCGTTCATGAGTACGGAGATAACATACGCAATGATTTTGTGGGATGAGAAGTTAACTTTGATTTGTTTGCTCCATAACTTCCGCACTTAAGTAGCACAGCGTCAGCTTATTTTAGACCAAATCACGATCTTTTCCTAAACTTTACTAAGTAGTTTTGTTGCCTAAAACTAACTAAGTTGTTGTAACAACTTAGTTAGTTTTTTGTAGTTAGTTGTAACAACTTAGTTATATTAAGTATATATTGTAAAGACCACATTATGTAACAAGGGTAAAATGTGTTGCTGGACTTTTGTAGGAAAACACACAAAAACCTTTTTCATAAGATATCATACGAACCGTTGTATGACGATACGTTGCATCGGATACGTTGCATCTGATACGTTGCATCTAATACGTTGCATCGGATACGTTGCATCGGATACGTTGCATCGGATACTTTGCATCGGATACGTTGCATCGGATACGTTGCATCGGATACGTTGCATCGGATACGCTGCAATATGTTAGGTTAGCTCTTATGCTAGTGTTAATTAGCACTAAACACAGTACAGCTGAGGCTAATGGGAATGTTGTTCATCCTCAGGGGAACATGAACATTTGTACTGAATAACATGTCAATCCATCCAATAGCTCCCAAGACATTTCACTCAAAACTGTAAATGTCAACCTCATAGTGACGCTGGAGGAAAAGTCAGACGATCACCAAAGTCTGAGGGGTTCATCCTCTGGGGAACGGGAATGTCTGAACAAAAACCTCACAGTAATCCATCCGACAGTTGTTGAGATATTTCAGTCTGGATCAGAACATATTTCACTCAATGTAAACATCACGTAGCTTCAATGAGGAACTGGAACAAGAAAGATGCAGAATATATAGAGAAATGTAATGTCGATGTTAAAAAAAGGCAAAATGAAGCCTGATTCTGCAAGAACAAAAGGCACAGACCGGCGTCGGAGGTGTGAGCGGTTCTTCAGTCACTCGCCGCCTCGCTGAGCATCTCTGTTTGCTCACGAAAGCAATCAGCCCGTTATGAATAATAATGGCGTTTTTCTGAGGGAGGGCTGCATGCCGAGCGACTCGAGGTCAGAGCTTAGCCAGCGATGCCGTGTTTGGACAAGGAGCGTTTACCACACATACACACACACATGCATACATATGAGGGATGTCCTAACTTCAGCTTTGCATGCACTATTATTCCTACAGTTCAAAGCCTCCAAGAGATAAAAGGCGGCTTTTTCACATATATCTCATACAGTAATCTGACACATATCTGCATCTCGATATTGCCAAATAGTAAGCTAACTTCCTTAAGTCGGTTTGTGTTTTCCATCAGTTATATGAATATTCCAAAAGGTAACTGATGCTTTTAAATAATGTCATTTCCACTTGCACTGTTATTTCGTTCTTTCGGTCAATCAGATCAACCAGCTTTTTTTCCACCTCCATTGAGATTTAGAGCCACACAGCCATTATGTCTGCAGACCCCTTTGGTTCAGGCTCAAATATCTCAAGAAACCTTAAATAAATCACTGTGACATTTTGTGCAGACGTTCATTGTCCTCGTTGGATGAATCCATTCGACTTTGGTGATCCCCAACGCTCACTCCAATCACGCTGCATACCTCTAAAACCTAAAGACCAAATTCCTGCACTCTGAGATGATTGGTGCCCGGTGGCAGCTGAGGATTGGTGATAATTTAACAGCTCACTGTGTTTCCTCCTCTTAGTCATTTGCAATGTTTAAAAGTTATCCACTGAGCAAAGAGCGTGGACTATGTCCACATTCAGATCTATGTAGATCAGCTTCTATTGAACGACAGAACCGTCAACAAGGCATCTTTTCTTTTGGCTTTTCTTTTTTGTATTAGTTAATATGTAGTTATTGTTGTTATTATATATCATATCTCGTTAAAATACTTTGTCATCAATATTACGTGGTCATAACTCTTGTATATTAATGTTGTGTTCTCCAGACATGTGAAATTCTAACATTATCTTCCTGCACTGTGATATTATTTATCTCTGTTATGCGTTATGTATTTTTATTGTGCAGAGAAACTAAAACTGTGAAACATGTATTTAATCAGGATAGCATCAAAATGCTCAAAGTCCAGTCTGACAGTTTAAGTCTGACCAGCTGAATCTGTTTTGAAAACAACTTAAAATTGCCACCATCTTTTACTAAACCGAACTAAGTTGTTTCCCACGAAGACGGAAGTTTATTTTGAAAAGACTGTATTCATGTAACGAGCAAAGACGGTCACGTTTAGGACTTTAGTAGGAAAACGTCATCTCATATGAACAGTTATGTGTTGTGGATGTGACAAGTTCGTGACAGTTTTCCTAAACCTATAACTGGTTTTGTTGCCGAAAATAATACTTTTGTTTTGTAGCGTAATGTCGTCCCGACTAACAGAAAAAGATGTTGTGCTGAGCGACATTAAAAAAATGTACTATTTGTGTCGCTCAGCACAAAACAAACAGATTACATTTTGTGACTATTTGACCAACTGTCATGAGACTGTTGATTATATATATATATATATATATATATTATTTTAATCTTGTTTTAATCACCTGTGTATCATACTGTACGTTTGGAAAAGTATATATATATATATATATATAAATATAAAAATATTCTTATCACTACAATGAAAACTATTTATTTGGTAAACCGCTATCCTTTAGCATTTACATTTTTCAAACATGAGCAGTGAGGTGGGTGTAAAGTATTTGTGGCACTGTTGGGATCCGTAACTAAATCAAGAGCTAACTGTACGTTCGGTCTTCAGTCTGTTTCTGACTCTCTGTTTGTCCTTTGGCCTGCCTTCCTCCTCAGACCTCCTCTTCCTCTGCAGAGCCTCTCCTGCTGCTGTCAGAGCATGTGTACACTGAGTAAACCTCCACATGCCATCGACCACCTTCCGCATATTTGCGCTCGGCTTTATCAGACCCTCCATTTTGGTTTTCCCGTTGAAAATCATCCAGAAAAAAGGGAAAAACTAAAAAGTGCTAATGATGGGGGTGAAAAAATAAATAAACAAACAGCAGTCAGACGTGTCGGGACTGTTTTCATTTGTTTTACTGAAGGACGTCTGTCTGAGGTCGAGGTGACGGGTTATGTGGTTTGGAGGGCAATCAGAAGGCAGGAAATCTGAATGGAAATGAGTCAATAACACCGTCACCTTCCTACATAACTGCTCCTGATGTGCCTTTGAGCAAGCCGCTGCTGGGAAAATGACTCACCAACAAGTTACTTTCTCTGTGTTTGTGATGTGGAAAGCTGAAAGTGACATTAAACACCTCTATTTTCACCCGACTTATGTAAAAAACCCGCCACTTTTGACAAAGAGAAGGCTGCTTCTTACACCGCTCTACTTTTCCTGATGGTGATGAGCCTCTACTTCTGTTTTGCATAGCCCGAAAGCCCAAGCTATGACATCACCCATTGGTTTGTGGACTGAAGTTTTGAAGCCTGGAGTTCGGCGATTTCGCCGTCGCCATCTTGGATTACGGCCGTCGCCATGTTGTTTTTTCCCAAACAGTGAACAGGAAGTGACCATATCTGGACTGAGGAGGAGACGTAGAGACGCCGTATACATCTCTGGTAGAGACCTGTCAATCACTGTGTAGCCCCGCCCTAAAGCATCCCCTGCTTTATGGTCTGTGTGACTCTAAATGGACCATAATGTACTAAATGAACATCATGCTGTATTGAAGAAGACTTGAAACTAGAGATTGAGACATAAACTCATGTTTACAATGTTTACTGAGGTAATAAATCAAGAGAGAAGTAGAGTAATTTTCTCATAGACTTCTATACAACCAGAGGAGTCGCGCCCTGGTGGACACTAGAGAGAATGCAGCTTTAACACGTGAAGCGTTGGATTCACTCCAGAACCAAAGGTTGCCGCCTGGCTCAAGCTCACCTGTGTTTCTGAAGCATTTTTCTTTTTCAATCTCTTCTAATCTTTGTCTTACTCGCTGTGCTGTACTTTCTTAATTCACCTGTGCCTTAGTTCCCTACCATCAGGCAACACATTGTCAGATTGTCTCATCAGACGGTGGGAATTCATCAGCATGAGAAATGTGAGTATTGATCCAGACCAAACTAGATCAAACCACATCAAATCAACACAACAAAGTGGTTCCCCGACTTATTCAGACATGTATACAAAGTGGCTCCACAACAACACTGCAGGATTCTGCTTTGGTCTGGTTTTTAGTCTTGACCGATTGGTTACAGAAACTTTGGGCTTACTGGCGATGCAAACCAGAAGGAGGGGCTCATTACCATAACGAAAACTCGGAGGTAAAAAAAATGTGTTTTTGAGAGCTAAACAAGCAGCGTATTGTTGGTCAAAAACGCTGTGAAAATTGACGCTTTTAAGGTAAATCGGGAGAAGATAGAGGTGTGTATTGGCCCTTTGGGTTTTCCAGAGTGAGGGCTGTCCAAACATTTAAAGGTTTAAAATGATTTTGAGGAAGAAATCTTGGAAATGTGACACCTCACAGTCTCAGAAAAATAAATAAAAAGACAAGTGTCCAAACAACCTGATAATAGCGACAGTTTATCCCTGTTAATTGCATTTCCCATCAAATTAAAGTTTGATAGCAGCCTTGCCCTTCAAAGTCCAACATCAATCACCCCCGAGTCTCCAGGAAGCGTGTGTGTTGTGTGTGCGTGCGTGTGCGTGCGTGCGTGCGTGCGTGTGTGTGCGTGTGTGTGTGTGTGTGTGTGTTTGTGTGTGTGTGTGTGTGTTGTCCCTGACTTCCAGCCACCTGTGTTTGCTCAGCAGCTTTCCCTCGGGCTGGGCAGAGTGAGCGGCAGCAGCCAGATAACACCAAGGCTGCTCGCTGCAGAAAGGCAGCAGCGTTTTCTTTTTCTGAATACAGTTCATCATCATCTCTGCTCTGCTTTGTTCTGCGGCTCAACACGGACGACGAGGATCTGCCATGTTTTGTGTCGGCTTCACGAGTGACACGAGGCCACGAGTCAAGAACCAGAAGCTTTCATGGCGATGGTGGTTTCATTCATTCATCTGTTTCACTCTAAGTTATGGACGCCTGTTTCTGCAATGTGATGACAAAAATAAGATCCTGAAAGTCATTGTTTACAGATATTAAATCATTATTTTGAGATACTAAGTCATTATTTTGAGATATTAAATCATTATTTTGAGATATTAAATCATTATTTTGAGATATTAAATCATTATTTTGAGATATTAAATCATTACTTTGAGATATTAAATCATTATTTTGAGATATTAAATCATTACTTTGAGATATTAAATCATTATTTTGAGATATTAAATCATTATTTTGAGATATTAAATCATTATTTTGAGATATTAAATCATTATTTTGGAAACGAAGTCATTATTATGAGATAATAACTCATTATATTGAGATAAGTTATTATTTTGAGATACTAAGTCATTATTTTGAGATAAGTTATTATTTTGAAATATTAAGTCATTATTTTGAGATAAGTTATTATTTTGAAATATTAAGTCATTATTTTGAGATACTAAGTCATTATTTAGAGATATTAAATCATTATTTTGAGATATTAAATCATTATTTTGAGATATTAAGTCATTATTTTGAGATATTAAGTCATTCTTTTGAGATACTAAGTCAATATTTAGAGATACTAAGTCATTATTTTGAGATATAAAATCATTATTTTGAGATATTAAATCATTATTTTGAGATATTAAGTCATTATTTTGAGATATTAAATCATTATTTTGAGATATTAAGTCATTATTTTGAGATATTAAATCATTATTTTGAGATATTAAGTCATTATTTTGAGATATTAAATCATTATTTTGAAATATTAAGTCATTATTTTGAGATATTAAGTCATTATTCTGAGATATTAAATCATTATTTAGAGATATTAAATCATTATTTTGAGATATTAAATCATTATTTTGAGATATTAAGTCATTATTTTGAGATATTAAGTCATTATTTTGAGAAACTAAGTCATTATTTTGAGATATTAAGTCATTATTTTGAGATGTTAAATCATTATTTTGAGATATTAAATCATTATTTTGAGATATTAAGTCATTATTTTGAGATATTAAATCATTATTTTGAGATATTAAGTCATTATTTTGAGATATTAAGTCATTATTTTGAGATATTAAGTCATTATTTTGAGAAACTAAGTCATTATTTTGAGATATGAAGTCATTATTTTGAGATATTAAGTCATTATTTTGGTTATCTGCAGCACAGGAGCTGTTCTGGCTCTGTTCCTCTTCATACACCTCGCCCACCAAACACAACTCTGCTAACTGCCACCTGCAAAAGGTTTTCTGCCGACTCTGCAATCGTCGGCCTCATCACGGGGAAGACAGAGAAGTAATCCAGGACTTTATGAGCTTCTGCCAGCGCAGCCGCCTCCAGATGAACTCAGGGGAAACCAGAAGGACGCCGCAGGTTCTTCAGCCTGCACAACCAACACTCCTCCCAATGGAACGCACATACCATAACCCCGCCGGCAAATTACTTTCTTATTAATTTATGTGCAATATCAGTATCAATATCAATGAATGTGCAATAACAACACTTCATCTTTCCTACCTCATATGTGCAATAGTGTGTATCCAACCACTCAATGGGATTATATTGTATTTTTTTTGTGGTTTACTTATTTATTATACCTTTACTCTTTCATTATTTATTGTATTTGTTTAGTTTTTTCTACTGATGTCTCTTGTTGCTATAATTCTGCAATTGTCCCCGCTGTGGGACGAATAAAGGATTATCTTATCTTATCTTTTATTATCTTTTCTTATCTTATCCATGACAAATGGTTTTTACAGATAAAATGACTTAAACCCTTAAAATAGTTTCTGATTCATTTTGTCAATGGATTAATCATCATTTCTGCTGTACTTGTACATTTCTGTAGTTTCTTTTGTTTAAAACGAACTGAAGCTTTAAAATGATTGGAGATGTGGTGGAGTGGAAGTATGAAGTGACATGAGAAGACGGCGAGCAGCATGATGATTCATCAGAAGACTTTGTGTTTGTGAGTTAAGTCCAATATTCTCTCTCTTTCAGCTCAGTTTTTGGTCTCCACCACCCGCCGAGAGAAATATCGGTCTCTTTAGCTGCTAAATGCTCCACTACGTTCACCAGCTGGTCTGTAACTGTTTATGTCTGCTCTTTGCTGCTAGTCAGGTCGTGTTGAGGGTAAAACATCCGCCTGCAGCGACTTAAAACGAGGTTAATGAGAGCCGTGGGACTGAACCAACAGTGAAGGTGTGAGCTATAAAACCAACACAAAGAGGAGAGAGATGCTAGAATGCTCAGAGCTGAGGGTGAACAACAGTCCGGTGATAACTGAGAGGGACATGTTTCCCACATACTCATTTGATCCGTGATCGACATGAAAATATTGATTAGTGCAGCGTTAAAGGTTGTCAGAATCGAGTAACTAAATGCTGCTGAGAACGTTGTGAGATGGTCTGAGAAGCTGAGACAAAGAAGACTTTTGGCCAAAAATGTATTTAAAGAATTAATACACAGTCAAAGAAACGAGGATATCTTATTCATTTCTCCTCTTAAGTCTCTTTTAAATCAGGTGACTTGTGCAACTTTAAAGATCTTCGTCTTCTGATCTCGGTGTAAGAATATATGAATTTGAGGCCTCACGGCAGTCGGGCGTCTTTGAAACTGCAGATACTTCAAAAAAGAAAAAAGAAGAAGACGAAAAAGATCGGGTCCATCTTAGATAAACAGCAGTTTTCCATTCATGGAGATGTACAATGACGCTTTCTTAAGGTGAAAGGAGCTTAAGCGTCAATCTGGGTGCCTTTCAGCCCTCCAGCCCGGCCACCCAGAGAGCTCCGGGTCTGGGTGTCTCTTTTTTTTGTAGTGGGGATAAAAATTTGGCGGGGCAACGGTCAACTACTGCTAAACGTCAGAGTTATTGGCCCGAATGTCATCTTCACTCTCCCACGTTTGAAGTGGTCGGAAAGCCCCTTTCGGTGGATATCGGGCTGAACATTTAGCCCGAAGGCGCCACGTGCGGCCTCTACGTCAGAGCGAAAGCCAAATGAAACAAGTCAGAGCCGGTCACCTGACGGTACAGTTCACAGAGAAAAGGCTCTAAATGGCATGAAACCGGTTATATGTAGTGTGTTGTCTAATAGCTGGCGACGCAGACCCGCCACAACAAAAAAGGGGACGCCTGAGACGGCGCCTTGATTCATGGGAACGCCTTGGCTCTGCCTTTGTGGCTGCTCCTCCACTGAGCAAATACTCCAAACTGTTCATTCCCCGCCGGCCCTTTCTCTGCTCCGGCACATTGTTTGTGCCCTCGCATTTCATTCAGCCATAGAGGAGGGAGGTGGGGGGGGGGGGGGGGGGGGGGGAGATTGCTCTCAGAGCCACTGAGCAAACAGTGTGGAGAAAAAGGAGCCTGCCATCTTTACTCTGTTCCCAGGAGAACTTGCCTTTTTTTATTTTTCTTATTTGAGCTCCAAGCTGTCGAGCTGAGCCGAGAGTTTGATGTCAGAAAAGCTGAATTAATTGCTTTAAGCCAAAGGGGCGGGCCACCCATCACCAAACGCTGCCCGAAATGTTTTATGGAGATTATTAAAGCTTTCCCGCTACACAAGGTGTACAAATATCGGGGCATCCTTTTATTTATGATTCTGAATCATTTTCAGGAAAAAAGAAATGCTGGATGTTGTTGCTTTCTCTTCGTCAACAGTTGTTTTTAAGCCTAAAGATTATTTTAGTTGTCTTTCCTCCAGAGACAGAGCCAGCTGCACAAGAACCTGATAGTGTCACATTAACGTCCATTTACTTTACAGAACAGCATTCAACTTCAGGCAGCCATTGATTTCCTTTCATTTTAGCATGAACATCAGATATGTTTTGTCATTTCAAACTGTTCCAAATCCCCAAAATAACTGACTTCAGTTTCATGGCAACCTTAAAGGGTGACTTAGTGTTGACCTTTCATAGAGGTGGGGTGCTCAGAAGAGGGGTTAATAAAAGAATATAGATTATAATTGAAGCAGATGCAGTTTTTTTAGTAGCGTGGGTCGAGCTTCTGAAAACACATAATGCAGAGTAAACAAAAACAACATGTTTCAGTATAAATGCCCCAGAACCCGAACTACACCGTCAGTCCTCCCTCAGGTGGACGAGGACCGCAAAAGTAACGCGCAAGAGCTCATTCTGCATACAAAGACCTTCTCATTAAAACCACCTCGTGCTGAAAAGAATCCCCGCTGCCATGTTTCTGATCTCCACTTAACATCCACTAGCAGGGTCATTCAATGTAAAGCACACGGCCGACTGATAAACACATCTGTGCTGTGTGTTATCAGCAGATTAGTGGCTCTTTGTTAACGAGGCTGCAAACACAGAGAGAGCTATCAGAAAAACTCCCGAACAAAGCATCTGAGAGAGCAGAGGATAAACCTGCATCCTCCGGGGTTAAACATTACAAAAATATATGTTTAAGTTTGTCTACGTAGAGAGATGCAAACACAATTCTCTTTATAGCTAATTGCACAATTTACAAGAAGCCGATGAGTTATTAGTATAGGACTCCAGATGTTGCTCTGTGATCTATAAATGAACTGGTTTCACTCACAGAAACAAAAAATGCCAAATTCTTAAAGGGAGTCTGGTGCTAGTTTTGCTCTCCGGTTCTTAAAAGACATAATACTATAGACTAACTCATGATATGTAAGGAAACAATGAGCAGAATATGACTGGAGTCTGGTGGTGATTTTGCATCCCGGCTCTTAAAATAACGTTATTCAAGACCATGTCGTCTCACAGTGAGCTGAATAAACCAAATGATGGCAGAGTTCCCTTAGCGCTCAGAAAAGGCTTGTAAATGCTGACAAAATCTGTTTGGAAAAACAGAAATAAAAAACGAGAAATAAAAAGTGACCAACAACTGCACTGAATAAATCTTAAAATCCACCCAATTTCCCAGTTTTAAAGCCAACAGAGTCACAAGAACCAATGGCAGACTAAGTTACGATATATAAACGAGAAACGAGCAGAATATGAATGGAGTCTGGTGGTCAAAAAGAAGCGATATGATGATCTCATGAGACGGTGAAACTCACACAGGCAGATTGAGGGAGTTCACTAAGAAAATGCATGATGTCGACGAGCATCTGCTCTGGTTTAACATCAAACATCTTAAAATCTTCTGAGCATCACTGAGAGAAAAATCTATCCAGCTGATATGACAGCAAAACAGCTGCTTTGTGCACAACGTCCCTAAAGATTCTTTTACAAATTGATCAGGTGACATGTCAGTAAGACTCCAGATGATGTTTAGTTAACATTAAAGTCCAGATGAAATAAAATAAATGCATTTTCAACCCTATGAGATCACATCCTCAGTTATATTGTGCACCTATTTAACGATATAGGCAAAGAAAATGACAGAAAATAATATTTCTTTGTATTTTTATATCAAAAAGTGAAGTGTTCCTTTATGTGATGATGATGAATGTTTGTGATAAACTGAAGGATGAAGTGTTCCTTTATGTGATGATGATGAATGTTTGTGATAAACTGAAGGATGAAGTGTTCCTTTATGTGATGATGATGAATGTTTGTGATAAACTGCAGGATGAAGTGTTCCTTTATGTGATGATGATGAATGTTTGTGATAAACTGAAGGATGAAGTGTTCCTTTATGTGATGATGATGAATGTTTGTGATAAACTGAAGGATGAAGTGTTCCTTTATGTGATGATGATGAATGTTTGTGATAAACCGAAGGATGAAGTGTTCCTTTATGTGTTGATGATGAATGTTTGTGATAAACTGAAGGATGAAGTGTTCCTTTATGTGATGATGATGAATGTTTGTGATAAACTGAAGGATGAAGTGTTCCTTTATGTGATGATGATGAATGTTTGTGATAAACTGAAGGATGAAGTGTTCCTTTATGTGTTGATGTTGAATGTTTGTGATAAACTGAAGGATGAAGTGTTCCTTTATGTGTTGATGTTGAATGTTTGTGATAAACTGAAGGATGAAGTGTTCCTTTATGTGATGATGTTGAATGTTTGTGATAAACTGAAGGATGAAGTGTTCCTTTATGTGATGATGATGAATGTTTCTGATAAACTGAAGGATGAAGTGTTTCTTTATGTGATGATGATGAATGTTTGTGATAAACTGAAGGATGAAGTGTTCCTTTATGTGTTGATGTTGAATGTTTGTGATAGACTGAAGGATGAAGTGTTCCTTTATGTGTTGATGTTGAATGTTTGTGATAACCTGAAGGATGAAGTGTTCCTTTATGTGTTGATGATGAATGTTTGTGATAAACTGAAGGATGAAGTGTTCCTTTATGTGATGCTGTTGAATGTTTGTGATAAACTGAAGGATGAAGTGTTCCTTTATGTGTTGATGATGAATGTTTGTGATAAACTGAAGGATGAAGTGTTCCTTTATGTGTTGATGTTGAATGTTTCTGATAAACTGAAGGATGAAGTGTTCCTTTATGTGTTGATGTTGAATGTTTGTGATAAACTGAAGGATGAAGTGTTCCTTCATGTGATGATGATGATGAATGTTTGTGATTAACTGAAGGATGAAGTGTTCCTTTATGTGATGATGATGTTGAATGTTTGTGATGAACTGAAGGATGAAGTGTTCCTTTATGTGATGATGATGTTGAATGTTTGTGATGAACTGAAGGATGAAGTGTTCCTTTATGTGTTGATGTTGAATGTTTGTGATAAACTAAAGGATGAAGTGTTTCTTTATGTGTTGATGATGAATGTTTGTGATAAACTGAAGGATGAAGTGTTCCTTATGTGATGATGATGAATGTTTGTGATAAACTGAAGGATGAAGTGTTCCTTTATGTGTTGATGATGAATGTTTGTGATAAACCGAAGGATGAAGTGTTCCTTTATGTGTTGATGATGAATGTTTGTGATAAACTGAAGGATGAAGTGTTCATTTATGTGTTGATGTTGAATGTTTGTGATAAACTAAAGGATGAAGTGTTTCCTTTTTATGATGGATTTCTAAATATTTGAAAAATACACCATTGGGTCAGAAAATTGATAACTGGGACTTTAAATTTCATTTTTTTCTACTCGTGTTGTGGGGACATAAATCTGTTCACACACTCACATTGTGGGGACTCGTCTTCCTTCTATGGACAAAATGAAAGTCCCCATAACGTACATCAGAACCTTTCAGGAGGAAGACTAAGGTTTGGATAATGTAAGGTTAGGTTCAGGCCATTAGCGGTTATGGTTGAGGCAAGTCTCCAGGAAATGAGTTTAAGGAAATGTATTGTCCTCTAAAGTGATGGAAACAGGACTGTGTGTGTGTGTGTGTGTGTGTGTGTGTGTGTGTGTGCTTGCGTCAGCAGCAGATAAACAGACTGTTTGTTGTGGCTCAGTGAGCCGCCGTTCATCTGGAAATCCACATTTCTTCTTCTCTCACATTTTGTGTGTCTGCAGCAAACAGCAGGAAGGCTTCAGTCCAAACCGCTGATGCTAACACAGCATGCTAACTAACACTCTGCTGACTTGCAATTTTGTAAATAGTGGAAATTACTAACATAAACCAGTCTTTAAGTTTTCCTTTAAAACGTTTCTTTCTAATGCTAGCACTTGGTTATATTTCTTATATTTCTTATACATTGCTGTTTTAGACCTGATTTTCTGTTCTTCTTCAACTCATCTCCTTCACGCTGTACACACTGCTCATAACTGCACACTTCATGAATATAAATCAATCTATTACATTACCCATTCAATATGTACTCTTTTGCACGAATTACATTTGTTTATAATGTACAGAAACTCTTGCATATAGATATCGTATGTGGTTGTTAACTGTTTATTTTTATATGTTCTTGATTCTCTTTGTTTAGCTTTTTTGTGGTCCTTGTTTTTGGCTCTTTGGCGTTTATTTCTGTATTTCTTAAATTGTTCAAAACATCTTTTCTGAGAGAGACAGGGGCACAGATAATAATAATAACAATAATAATGTATGTGTTCACATGAAATCAAACAGTTGAGCTATATTAACACATTCAACAGCGATTGAAGAGCAACAGGCTGAAGAGCAGACGAGTGGCGCCATCTACAGGCCGGGACTCAATAACACAGTTTCACTGCATTGACAAGATTACAGAATACTTTCACAAATAAATTCTGTTATTTCTGTGATATATATATATATATATATATATATGTTTTTTTCTTTTGAAACCTTTAGTTAAAAAAGTATTTATCTGGAAAAAGTGAAGAGGTGTAAAGAAGAAGGAGCGAACAGAGGACAGCTGTTAAAATCTATTGGCTGACAGATGAAGAGTCTTTAGTTCAAGAGCCAATCACAAATTCTCGTTTATTGTTACATACATTCAATCAATGATTCAATGAAGAAAATATTAAGGTTATTAACAGGATGTCTGCAAATCCCAGATTATTCCGGATTGTACTTGAACTCATCAAATAATAAATTGCTTCTGAGTTTGAAGTCTCGGTAAACCTCTTATACTCATTATTTTCCAATCAACAGACATTTTCATTTCTTTTTGTAAAAGGATGAATTTGTTTTGCATGAAAAAATAAATGTATATGTAATAATAATCTTTATATAATAATATAACAGTGGCAGGGGACTTTTACCTTTCATATTTAAACTGACGTACTTTTATTTACGCAACATTTTCATGCCCAGACTTTTACTCGTAATAGAGTACTTTCACAGTGTGGTATTTGTACTTTTACTAAAGTAAAGGATCTGGATACTTCTTCCATCGCATCACAACATAAAGTCCACAGGGTGCCTTTAACAGGTGATAAAATACCTGCATGTCCTCCGAAAGGAGATCTTAAAGCTGTTTTTAAAATAGCACTCAGGAAAGGAGATGAGGAATCATTTGAAGGGAATCAGATCACTCCCTCGGTCCCTCAATCTCATTCTGCATTCAGCAGCACAATGCTTCTGTCTGCCTCCTTCCAAATGGGAATCTGGGAGAGAAATCCCTTTAAGTCGGAAATCCCTGAGAAGTGATGGCGGGGTGAGGCGGCTCCTTAGCTGCTGTGTCAGACTTCCAAAATGGAGTCTCAATGTTCGAAAGCCTGCGAGTCATCTTTTCTTTTTTTTTGAGCCAGTGAGAGTAAAGCTTCTGTAAAGCTCTGCTCGCCATGACCATATGTGCAATACATACATCTAATGGAGGTTGACATCAGCAGCACCTGAGCAAGCCTGTCTCCTTTAAAATCACCTTCCTCTTCAACTAAACTGAACGCTCAATGAAGTTTGGAGGGAAACGTCTTACTGTCCGGATTACGGTCTCAAGTTTTAAACACTTTGAAACACGTGGTTAACGTTGTAAATTGAAACAAAACAAAAAAAAGCTACAAACACAAGGTTGGGCTGAAAATGACTACAAAATTGAAACAAAACAAAAACGCAACAATTCAAACTATTTCAGATTACTTCACTGGATTACGTCAAAGGCAAAATAGGTTTCTTTCGACTCGTAAATCAGAATGTGGTTTCTTTGCATGAATCATTTCGGCTGAAGTAAAAAAAAGAGTCCACGAGCCTGTTGTTCCTAACAGGGACAACACCAAAAAACATAAAAATACCAAAGTCAAAACAAAAAGAGGAATGAGTGAAGGATTTTATGTCAAGTAAGATGTTACATTTACACAAGAACCTCGATCTGTGTGACCATTAAGGGCCTGGTCACAGTGAAATTCATCCTCAAATCATCTAGAATAACCAGTATCAGCTTGGTGACGTACTTATAGGGCTAGTTGGTGAAATATTGTAGCTGGCAATCATGTTAGAAAGCCTGGTAAACGCTAGCCAGCTATAGCGCTATAGTCACAGTAGCTCCCCAATTGGAAAAAGAGATTTTTAAAGGTGCAGTGTGTAGAGTTTGCTGTCATCTAGTGGTGAAGTTGCAGATTGCAACCATCTGAAACATCTCCCGTGTGCAAAGCGTGTGAAAACTATGGTGGCCCACATGGAAACACAAAAGGCCTTATAAAGAGCCAGTGTTTGGTTTGTCCGTCCTGGGCTACCGTAGGAAACATGGTGGCCAGCTCTGTGGAAGACAAACTGCTCTGCATGTGGGTATAAACCACTCATTCTAAGATAGCAAAAACACAACAATTCTTATTTTCAGGTGATTAAACACAAAAGAAAACCTACTTGTTAATGTTATATTCAAATTCTGCCAATATATCCCCCTAAATGCTGCACACTGGCCCTTTAAGAGGAACTAAAAGCTCTCCCAGATAGCTAGCTTGCTAACTTTTTGCTAACGGGACAAAAGACGAGACTCTGTCCGTGTGTTCTTTGCATTTCTCAAGAACTATTCGATCGATCTATTTCACACTTGGCGGATTTATCAGTAAAATAATTTTGTGCCATTAACTTTAAAAAAATGCATAAAACTCAGCAAGTACACAAATTATATTTTTGTGTTTCTAAAAGACTCTTTTTATCACCAAGAGATGCAACAAATCCGACCAAAAAATTACACGACAAAAACAAAACAAAATCAAAGGCCTTTGTTGACACACTTTTCACATCCAACATTGTTCCCTCTATTGTTTTTCTTATCACCCAAATGGAGGTTGAAGATACCAAGAAGCCCATTTAAGCCTCCAGTAAAGAGTACATACTGGGCCCAACTCACAAACTGGACAGAAGTGGTGATGTTAGGCTGGAATAACAATGATAAAACCCTCCTCGGGTTTGTTGAAGTCAGCGTCTGCACAAAGAAGATAAACGAGTCGTCCAGTTTTGTGTTCGGAACATTTCACTTGCTGCATTTGTGGGCTTTTTGAGTCAATACATTAAATAGTTCCAGAGGGAACGTGATGTGTATCGCCCCCCCCCCCCCCTTCCCACACAGATACGCTCGGCTGCCAATGAAAACATACAGCGGGCGATGTCTCCATGTGGGTCTGAGGCGAAGATATTTGTGTTGCTGACTGGACTGTGCGGTCCGGTTCTGGCCGAGTACAAACCCAGAATTTTCCTTTCCCGCTGCCTTATTCATCGCTGATTAATAAGATGGAAATTCAACTGACTTCACCTTCTTCATCCTCACAGAGGGTCTGCCATCAACTCATCTTGTGTGGACAAACTTTAAATTCCACTCAAACCCCAAATTTCTGAATCAACCAGTCATTTTGAACATCAAGTATAGCTTCAGCAGCTCCCATTCATTTAGTTACATTGTTTTGTCTTAATTTGTTATTCTTTTGTGTTTTTTACTGGAGTCCACATCTTCACAGAGACCTGGATCCATCGCAGTCCAGGATCCAGCAGCACTTGACGGGCGGATAGTAGGACCAGAGGAGGTGGACTCGAGTTTAGATCATGATGCTTGGTGCTCAAACACAGTCAAAGTTGATGGACAATGTTAATTTACTCATGTTGAATTGTTGATGTGAAGATGTCGGCCATATTATCTGAGCAGAGAATTGTTTTTGTTGCTACTGCTTATATTCCTTAATCCGCAAAATTAACAGATGCACTACAGCAGGGGTTCTTCACCTTTTTGACCCCGGGGCCCATTCAAATATTAACACTGTATTAGTTTAACTAATTGATCTCACTCTTGGTTTGATTGGTATTCAATAACTATATTAAATCCACTTACAGTTTAACAAGCAAAACCCTTGTCAAATAAATGAGATGATAGAATGTGATGATCACAGAGACATTTATTATCATGTGTATGTAAACCTGCACACACAACAAGAAGCCCAACATGCTTTCCCACGAGCGTTGGATGTTTCGTCGCTAAGTGTCCCCATGGTTAAGAATCACTGCGCAACAGGAATGTACTACTGTTTTTGTTTTGTTTGTCATGTTTTTCTTGTGTTACAACTGCAGTTCTTTGTGCATCCCTGTGTTGCATAATGCCAATAAATGATCCTTGATTTAGTGCCATCTAGTGGTGAGGTTGCAGATTGCAGCCAACTGAATACTCCTCTGCTCATCCCTCCCTTTCACACGCATGTCTGAAAACTATGATGGCCGTCAAGGAAATTTACCAACATGAAAGTCTCGCTCTAAAGCCAGTGTTTGGTTTGTCCATTCCAGGCCACTGTAGAAACATGGCTGTGCAACGCAGTGAAGACGACCAGTGCCCTATGTAGATATGAAGGGCTCATTCTAAGCTAACTATTCGAAGCTATACACTAATGAAAACAAAGTTATGAACATTATAGTCCAAGTAAAAGTTCTGATACCGCACTGTAAAAATACTCGTATCAGCATATCTCTTTCACTGAGCCTTTCTTTTTTAACACACGCTTCTTTCAAATGACCTTTTACGCCTTTAAACACTTTTACGTCTGAACACTTTTTAATTTAAAATGTAAAATGTTTTCAAGTTCTTATTCATCTGTTTACATTTTTTTAATTACACTTGTAATGTAAGTGCAAAGTGCACTCTTCCAACCACTTTTAATTATTTTTATTTGTAAAGGTAAGGTTTTCTGTTTGTATTTATTTTAAACTCTGCAGCGCTTTGAGATACGTAGTGTTTGTAAAATGTGCAATATAAATAAAGATTATTACTGAAGGATCTAAAATGATCTAGACCTGCTATGAAAATTGCCTCGAGATAACTTTATTTAACTTTAAGATTGACAATATCATTAAATGAAGTTAGTCTCATGAGTCTACTACGGCTCCTGTGTTAAAATATAACCGTCCTGTGTGCAGAACATGACTTGTAAAATTAGAAGCTTCCAAAGTGACTGTGCCCGTCCATCTTTGGACCATCAGCCCACTCAAAGTGTCTCAAACATGATCGATGTGAAACTTTCCCTCTAAAACATAAACACAGATGAAGACGAGCTCAGACCGCCGCAGAGGGAACTTTTCCTCTTTTCAACTGTTTTTACTGTTTCCTTTTGGATCAAGTCAGATCTTATGTAGATGGAGCTCGGCCTTCACAAGACGTTTGCTCGCTTCTCCTCCAGGTGCTTTTACAAAATGTTGTCAAGTCCATAGTTAAATACTTCATAACAATGTGCATTTTACACAACAATTATCAACAATATTAAAAGGAGAAGTAAGTTGTCCGTCAATTAAATGTATTGTGAAGTAAAAAGTACAGTATTTGTCTCTGAGATGTAATGTAGTAGAAGTACAAAGTACCTTCAATAACAGATGCCTCATATTTACATGTAGTTGTGTGTTTGGCCACTAGGTGGCATCACTCTGCAGGAAATTCTCTTCTGTGTGACTCTATGGACACTTTTCATGTCTGTCACTAAGAAGGAAACCAGGGATCCATCATGCTGTTTACACCTTCACCCTGCTGTGTGTTCATACAGACTATAATATTTTACATGTAAAGCACCCGGGGAGCAACTTATGGTTCAATGTCTCTCTTAAGGACACTATAAAGACAGAATAGGAGCCGAAGATCAAACCGCCAACCTTGTGGTTAAAGGACGACCCGCTCAACACCACTGAGCTACAGCCGCCCTGAATATACCGATATATCTTTACAACAGAGCCTCATACGAGGATATCTCACGAAGAGTAAATCCTCAGTTTGTGTTCGTTTTCACAATAAAGCCCAAAAACATGTGTCCATTTCAAAATAAACCTCTGTCTTCACTAGAAAATACTTAGTTAGGTTTAGGAAACGATGGTGAAATACTTAGTTAGGTTTAGGAAACGATGGTGAAATACTTAGTTAGGTTTAGGAAACGATGGTGAAATACTGAGTTCGGTTTAGGAAACAATGGTGAAATACTTAGTTAGGTTTAGGAAGAGATGGTGAAATACTTAGTTAGGTTTAGGAAACGATGGTGAAATACTTAGTTAGGTTTAGGAAACAATGGTGAAATACTTAGTTAGGTTTAGGAAACAATGGTGAAATACTTAGTTAGGTTTAGGAAACGATGGTGAAATACTTAGTTAGGTTTAGGAAACGATGGTGAAATACTTAGTTAGGTTTAGGAAACAATGGTGAAATACTTAGTTAGGTTTAGGAAACGATGGTGAAATACTTAGTTAGGTTTAGGAAACGATGGTGAAATACTTAGTTAGGTTTCGGAAACAATGGTGAAATACTTAGTTAGGTTTCGGAAACAATGGTGAAATACTTAGTTAGGTTTCGGAAACAATGGTGAAATACTTAGTTAGGTTTCGGAAACAATGGTGAAATACTTAGTTAGGTTTAGGAAACAATGGTGAAATACTTAGTTAGGTTTAGGAAACAATGGTGAAATACTTAGTTAGGTTTAGGAAGAGATGGTGAAATACTTAGTTAGGTTTAGGAAACAATGGTGAAATACTTAGTTCGGTTTAGGAAGAGATGGTGAAATACTTAGTTAGGTTTAGGAAACGATGGTGAAATACTTAGTTAGGTTTAGGAAGAGATGGTGAAATACTTAGTTAGGTTTAGGAAACGATGGTGAAATACTTAGTTAGGTTTAGGAAACAATGGTGAAATACTTAGTTAGGTTTAGGAAACGATGGTGAAATACTTAGTTAGGTTTAGGAAACGATGGTGAAATACTTAGTTAGGTTTAGGAAACGATGGTGAAATACTTAGTTCGGTTTAGGAAGAGATGGTGAAATACTTAGTTTGGTTTAGGAAACGATGGTGAAATACTTAGTTAGGTTTAGGAAACAATGGTGAAATACTTAGTTAGGTTTAGGAAACAATGGTGAAATACTTAGTTAGGTTTCGGAAACAATGGTGAAATACTTAGTTAGGTTTAGGAAACAATGGTGAAATACTTAGTTAGGTTTAGGAAACGATGGTGAAATACTTAGTTAGGTTTAGGAAGAGATGGTGAAATACTTAGTTAGGTTCAGGAAACGATGGTGAAATACTTAGTTTGGTTTAGGAAGAGATGGTGAAATACTTAGTTAGGTTTAGGAAACAATGGTGAAATACTTAGTTAGGTTTCGGAAGAGATGGTGAAATACTTAGTTAGGTTTAGGAAACGATGGTGAAATACTTAGTTAGGTTTAGGAAACGATGGTGAAATACTTTGTTAGGTTTAGGAAACAATGGTGAAATACTTAGTTAGGTTTAGGAAGAGATGGTGAAATACTTAGTTAGGTTTAGGAAACAATGGTGAAATACTTAGTTAGGTTTAGGAAGAGATGGTGAAATACTTAGTTAGGTTTAGGAAACAATGGTGAAATACTTAGTTAGGTTTAGGAAGAGATGGTGAAATACTTAGTTAGGTTTAGGAAACAATGGTGAAATACTTAGTTTGGTTTAGGAAACAATGGTGAAATACTTAGTTAGGTTTAGGAAACGATGGTGAAATACTTAGTTAGGTTTAGGAAACGATGGTGAAATACTTAGTTAGGTTTAGGAAACGATGGTGAAATACTTTGTTAGGTTTAGGAAGAGATGGTGAAATACTTAGTTAGGTTTAGGAAACGATGGTGAAATACTTTGTTAGGTTTAGGAAGAGATGGTGAAATACTTAGTTAGGTTTAGGAAGAGATGGTGAAATACTAAGTTAGGTTTAGGAAGAGATGGTGAAATACTAAGTTAGGTTTAGGAAGAGATGGTGAAATACTTAGTTAGGTTTAGGAAGAGATGGTGAAATACTTAGTTAGGTTTAGGAAGAGATGGTGAAATACTTAGTTAGGTTGAGGAAAAGATCGTTGTTTGGGTTAAATTAACTACTGAAGTATGCAAGTTAGGTGACAAATAAATCACCACTGACTTCCACTTGATGTTCCTTTGACCCCAAAGTTGCTCCCAAGTCACCAGTTTTACATGTTAGGTGTAACGAACATTACAGCCGGTAGGTGCTGTTCACTGATATTTTGGTTGTTTTCATTTAACCACACAGTCAACGAGCCAATAACTCTGCACTCTGTTCATCCTCTCTGACTGCTGTGTGTCTCACACATACAGTATTTAGAGATGATGTCTGTTAAACCTCTCTGTTGGTTTTGCAGCAGCAGAAAAAAAGAAAAGATCCACATATCTTTTATTCCACCATGATGTCATGAAGTCAGCTCCACCCATGTGTGTTATTACTTCTGCCTGTTGCATTTAAGGGAAGCAGCTCATTGGTCGTCTTTGATCTCACGACGTCTCCGAAGATGGCGACTGAACCCTCCGACGTCAAAGTAAGACCCGCCGGACCGCCGTGACCGTACACAAAGAGGACCGCAGACAAAACACAAGGCTGACGAGTTCCAACCCTTCAGATCTGTCATAGTCTGCCTCTGATCCCCCCCCCCCTCCCCCCCACACCTCTGGATCTGGACACAGCACACCCAGAGGACCACAACTGGTGATGCAATACGTTTGGCAGACATCTTGTTTTAACAGCCTTCTCCATCTGGTCTCGTGGCCAAACACGCAGTCAGGGCTGCTGACACATGACCGTGGATTACTGGACGCTACAGTTAATAGTCCCAAAAAAAGACACAATAATTGTAAATCAATCAAATATAACTCCTCCTCATTTTTCCAGTCCAGCAACACGTGTCAATTCCTGCTCGTTACATTAATACAGTCTTTTCAAAATGAACTTCAGTCTTCACAGAAAACAACTTAGTTAGGTTTAGGCAACAAAAATATATCAACATTGTTGTTTCACACAGCGAACACACAGCGGTCAGAGATCGTTGGACCCTCCACCTCCACTCCTGCCCACCCTGTGGGGGTTTTTGTGGTCTTTAAACCTCCTCGTTCATGATTATGTTGATAACGTACGAAATATGGAGCATTATTTTTCATAGGTAGCCTATAGCTGGATGTGACCAGCCGGATAAAGGAACGTGATCTTTGTTGTAAAGATCTCTATGAAGTAAATCTAGACTGTGGTGTTTTCTAAATGTTGTTATTGTTGAACTAACAATAAAAGTACTTTGATGGAGGATTTATACTTCAGCATTTATATTTCCTTGTTGTTAAAGATGCAACAAATCCCATTTTACAGTTTAAATTCAAGCCGCGTTTAGTTTTAAACTCAAATACATTTTGTTTTAAATCCACACTGAATAGGAAACATTGAGGTGAATCATTCCGATGTGTTAAGATCTGAATATTTGTGCTGCACAAAAACTGCTTTCTTCTCTCATGAATTCAGGCTCTCATGTTCACGTGGCTCTGAACGTCAGAAAATCCTCAGAGGGACTATTCCTTGGCGTGGTTGGATACTTTCCACGAGCGATGGCGTGAATATCTTGGCTGTTTTACAACATGCCCCCTCGACCAAAACACCCGGGCGTCCCTGAGCTGCGGTAACTCATCTCGGAGCAGATTTACGACCCCTCTGCTGAAAATAGAAGAAGAAGCTTGTTTCTCTCTCCTGTACAGCCAACGTCTTCGTCAAGCTGCCACAGTTTGAACACACACACCGTCCTCCTTCTGCTTCACAAATTAACAAGTGGGACGCGAGTGACCTGTGGAAACAGTTTAACTGCCCTCAGCGGACCCTGTTCCAGCAGCGGCAGGCTGGGTGGTCCGTCCCACCTTTCTCCTTTACACAACGAGAACTATTTTGTGTTTGACAAGTGAAGAAACATTTTCTGCAGATGAATCTGTCGCGGTTAAAGTTTAATGCGAAGGTGCTTTTGACTCCATTGATTCACTCGTTATCTCAAGGACACCGCGTGGTGTCGTCTGCGTATTAACGACTTTTACATGTTCAACATTCCCTGATGAATATTGATGTTTTCACTGCAAGCTCAAATATAATAACCATTTACTGACTCAGTCTTCAGTAACAAACCTTCACAGATCAGAGCTGCATCATGTTAGAGCCAAACGTTTTTAAATGTGGGCCATGTACAGAAAAGTAGGAGTAAAAACAATATTAAATGTGACGTTTTTAACCAGTTACAATGCAAGAAAATCAATGTTTCTAGACCAGAAAACCCAATGTGCCATAAAAAATGTATTCTCTATTAAACTAACTACAACACGACGAAAGAGCTTAACATTTGACATTTAAGTATTTTACTGGTTTGCCCAAATATTACAAAATATTTCTGTATTTTGGCTCCTTTTATCTCCGGTTCTTTAAGTGAAGCCAGAGCTTCATGTGTTAAACCTGCATTCTCTCTAATGTCCACCAGGGGGCGACTCATCTGGTTGTATAGAAGTCTATAGAAAATGACTCTACTTCTCTCTTGATTTATTACCTCAGTAAACATTGTAAACATGAGTTTATGTCTCAATCTCTAGTTTCAAGTCTTCTTCAATACAGCATGATGTTCATTTAGTACATTATGGTCCATTTAGAGTCACACAGACCATAAAGCAGGGGATGCTTTAGGGCGGGGCTACACGTGATTGACAGGTCTCTACCACAGCGTTGTCCGGTCTGGGAGTCGTCCGTGTTTTCGTCTGTCAACTTCAACTCTTTCACAGTTTGTTTTCACTTCATGAAAGTTAATTGTAACATTTTAATCGCCGAAAATGTTTTATTCAGTTGTACTTAGATGCTAAAAACCAAAATGGCTTCAAAACTGTAGCTCATAAAGCAATGGGCGAGGTCACGGTGACGACGTCCACTTCTTACATTCGATTGTATAGTATTCACAGTCTATGATACATTACTTGAGTAGGTGTACTTCGTCACTTTCAACTACAATGGGAATTATATTTTTGTAACACGCAAACGTTTCTTTCCAAGTTACAGCTTCATCTTCTTCATGTTGGTGTAAGTATGATCGACTCTTGTTGTACGTTTGGCTCCTGGTTACAGTGCATAGCCTACATTAGACCAGTGTTCAGTTACTGACCTGCTGATTCATGAGATCAACGGTGCCGGATTTCTGGGCTTCACTCACCTTTGTAAAAGCAGTGCCATGCAACGCTGGATCAAAGCGTCCTCGTCCTCATCTGCTGCTGATCAGTCGTCTCTTTCAGGTCTTTCAGATCAGACTTCCACTGCTGCTCTCCAGGAGTCGGGTTCAGTCGGACTCTGGTCGTAAAAACAGGTTGGAAATGTGTTTAGGGAGATGTAATGTGTGGCGAAATCATCGATTACAGACAAGACAAATGATTAATGTAAGAGCAGGTAAATCCTCAAATCAAGAAAAAGGAAGCAACTTCATGAAATCAGAACAAAAAGGTTGATTTAAAAACATGAAAATGTGCATGCTGTTTGCTTTTGCATCTTCTTTTATGTCATTTTTTATCATTTGTATTAAAACTGGTCCATTTTCCTGATTATATTCTAGATTACAACAAGTAGCAGATTTTCGAGGAGTTTATTAACGGAAATACTGAATTTAATCAAAATGAGATACAGTAAGTTCTTTTGAATATCAAACACCGTAACACTTCACCATGAGGACATTCTTTACTGTTTCCACTTGTTCAGGCCGTTTTCTATCACACATGATGTTAATGTAGCGCAGCGAGTCAAAGAGACGTTCACGCTCACATTCAACCGTTTCTGTTTCTGCTAATGACGGCCGCTGAGCCGCTTTAGTGCAGAGGAGGAATTCTTATTGTTTGTCCAGACTTTAGATCAAGGTGACAATGAATGGTCCAAGGAGAGCAGGAGAGCGGTTCAAATAGAGAATACTGATCACCTTCATGCAGTTATCAAAGGAAAAAACACATCAGACCTGTTTCCCTAAAACATCGGATACATATCGTCCTCACTGTGAGACTCAGATATTCTTTATCCTGATGACTGTGGAAGCTTTTAAAAGTTGAGTTATTTGAGGAGTGAAGAGACAAAGTGACGTCTGAGTTCACGACATGTTCTCAAATAAACTCAGCTGCTGTTGAAGGCTTCAAAAATACTTTTAAGTTTAATTTTCTTCATGATTTAGAATGTTTTTTTTAACACCAAATTGTCTGAGTCTCGTGTTTCAGAGTGCAGCGGTGACTATATTTAATGAGAGTATTTTATTTGGCTGAATTGCACAAACAAAAGCGTTTACTCAGTGGTGGAACGTAACCAAGTGCATTTAATCAAGTATTTTACTCAAGTACAACTTTTCATATACTGTACATGTACTGCTACTTCACCCTTCCGCACATCTCAGAAGGAAATATTGTAATTTTTACTCCACTATATTTACTTTAAAACTATAGTTGTTCAGTACAACTTCATACAATCAACTAATAAATGATGATGTATTATTATCAGTTAAGATAAAACTTTATTGATCCCCAGGGTGAAATTCAAACGCTTCCCAGCAGAATATAAAATAATTAAAAGGAGCTCGACCTTTACCAGCTGCAACAATATTATAATATACATTATTCTGCAAAACTAGTGCTTTAACTTTTTGTATTTTAAGCAAAATTTGATTTATTTTGTACTTCAATAAGAGTTTACATGCAGGACTTTCACTTTTAACAGAGGTTTGTGTTCATAATTACACTTGTGTAACATATGTGAGCAGTTCTTCCACCGTTGGTTTTAATTAATTGCTGCTAAAGTTGATGCAACATGTAGTTTAGGAGTTGATAGGACACTTTCACTTCGTATTCACAGAAATAATCTCAGTTTTTCAGACACCAGTTTTCAATCAAGTGACGGAAACAGAAAAGCTTCTGAAAACAAGCAGCCGAAGTTAAACGGGAGCCGAGGGACTAAAAACATGAAGATCCTCACGAGGAAGGCGCTTGACATCTGTTCCTTCCCCTGGTGACCCCTGGGAAGTCACGGAGGGGTCACGGGGCTCCAGCAGAGGTCACACGGACCCCAACAACAGACCACCAGAGACCAGAGACCAGAGACCAGAGACCACCTACCAGAGACCAGAGACCAGACCAAAGACCAGAGACCAGAGACCAGCAGTCTTTGCCTTCTAGTAGGTAACCCTCGCGGAGGAGCTCCGGTTGTTCCGAGTGAATCCAACGCTTCATGTGTTAAAGCTGCATTCTCTCTAGTGTCCACCAGGGGGCGACTCCTCTGGTTGTATAGAAGTCTATAGAAAATGACTCTACTTCTCTCTTGATTTATTCCCTCAGTAAACATTGTAAACATGAGTTTATGTCTCAATCTCTAGTTTCAAGTCTTCTTCAACACAGCATGATGTTCATTTAGTACATTATGCTCCATTTAGAGTCACACAGACCATAAAGCAGGGGATGCTTTAGGGCGGGGCTACTGTGATTGACAGGTCTTGAGAACTGGAGGTTGTTGCCTAGTCCCAAGAATCAAGCAACCAGCTAATTAAAATCAAGCGAGAGGTTGGCTTTACTTCTTTACCAACAACTTCCTGTTGTTATGTCGGAGGATGTGTTTGGAACAGACATCGATATTAGCGACAGGTAATTATGCTATATATGATATGTCCCCTCCTCCTCATTCAACAGAGCAACAGAAAGAGCTCAAAGTCTGCATTTTTTCCCTCATTATTTACATTTAATCGCCCCCATCACATGTTTTGCCCGATTCTTTGCCAAGAGGCTTGTTGCGACTCGTCTCGGTGCGATCGACCCCACACACACTTTCTCCCTCTTTATATTCCTGTTGCTCTGAGCGTCTAACAATGACGTGTGTGGGTTTAAATTGGAGTAAGTTGAAAGCGTTGCTTCTCATGAAGGCACTAAAGGGTGGCTCTGTGTTTGACGTCTTCGGAGAGCAGGTTTTCCACGGAGACTTCGACATGTGGACGGCAGGTGATCGAACTTCCTTTTAGGATCGTCCGTGTTCTGCTGCCTTCAACACATTCTTGTCAGTGATTTGCTGAAATCTTGAATGGAAAATGCTCAGCGGCTGACTGTAAATACCTGAGCTGCAGTCAGCTGGATCAATCGTGTCGTCTCTTGTTATTCCTCTTCATCTTCACTCCTGACAGACTTCTGCTTTAGTTGCTTTTTTCTTCACAAAACAGCGATCTGCTGCTCAGCGACCCCGTCTTCCTCTGCTGGGAGCTTTTAAACGGTCTGGCGAGAGGTGCTGAAGACATTCAGCTTTGACCTGTGTGGTCCAGTCTCCTGGTCTCTTTACGTGTTTGACTTCATCAGGAGCTCCTTTGACTCTCAGTTAGTGGAAACAAGCAGGTTGGTGCTCTTTGGAACTTTGATGGGAAACTTGTGTTTGTGATGTTTACATTGGTTCAAACCATAGACTGTATATGAGGAGTGGCCGTAGTCATGGTGACGTCAGCCATTGGTTTGTGGACTGATGTTATGAAGCCTCGAGTTCGGCAATTTTGCCGTCCCCATCTTGGATTACGGCCGTTGGTCAATTAGACTAAATGGACCATAATGTACTAAATGAACATCATGCTGTATTGAAGAAGACTTGAAACTAGAGATTGAGACATAAACTCATGTTTACAATGTTTACTGAGGTAATAAATCAAGAGAGAAGTAGAGTCATTTTCTCATAGACTTCTATACAACCAGAGGAGTCGCCCCCTGGTGGACACTAGAGAGAATGCAGGTTTTAAGACTCTTCCGCATCAGCTTCACAGAACCAGAGGTTGATTCAAATCCTAAAACAAGATGACCTTCTACTGGTAACTCTGCAGCTCAACTAGAAAAGCAATTTCATTATCTTTTTTGGGATGCACCAATTAAATAAATTAGAATTAAAAACATTAGACTTAAAGCCCCCAAACACTGTAAAACTAAAACCCACAACTTTAACAAATACTCCAAAAATAGTCACCACAAAGCTCCACGTCTACGATGAACCACAAGAGTAAGTGTAATTAGTTACTTCCACTCTTCTTCGTGGCGTCCGGACTCGCTGCAGCATGCCTGGTGAGAAGCAGAGCACAGCGGAGGCTCGGCACGCTTCACTGCTCCTTTAAATGAAGGAAAACCTGCACAGGTGGGGAGAGTTTCACGTCTTTTTGTTTAACGAAACAAAATGAAAGGCTGGGATGAAACACAAAACAAATGCACTGCCAATTCTCTATGTAGTGATACACTAAACAGGGTGAGATAGAGTGTGCTGAAGGCTTTAATGATCAGCATTGTGATGCCTTCAGGTACCATCACCTCCACTCTATCGTGAAACCTGAGAGTTTTACTCAGCCGGAAGAACCGCCTCCCCCGTCTTTACCTCCGCCGAAGTATTTTAAAAGCCTTTCAGTGTTAATCCTCAGGTCAAATATGGTGAGAGTTTCTGTTGATGTGTGTGAGCTCAGATCTGAAGGCTTAACTGCACAGGTGAAAGATCAGGTGATCGGCGGAGATCCACAGATCAGGTTCGTTGGTTCATGTTGGACAGCAGAAGTGCATCATGTGAGCTGTCGAACAATCAGACAGGTTGTAAATAAAACAACTTGTTTAACCAAATGTTCTGGATATGGAAACTAATATGAAGACACAGAGAAATGGCATCTTTAAATCCCTAATGGGATGTAGATCTCTTTTAATCAGGACGAATCTCAGTGAGAGAAGATCGTAAACTTTTCAAAAGACTTGCTCAGATATTCACACCTACTAGTGCAGGATGAGGTCTGCTTTTAAAAGTGTTTACAAACAAAGTGGTTATTCATATTATTATTTAAGATTCACCATTTTTTAAGGGAGGTCAAAGTGTGCATTGCATTGCGTCTATTCAGATTATCATCTAATCCGTTTCAGGCGGCAACCTCCAGGTTCTGAAAAGTGAAGTCAAAGCTTCATGTGTTAAAGCGGCATTCTCTCTAATGTCCACCAGGGGGCGACTCCTCTGGTTGTATAGAAGTCTATGAGAAAATGACTACTTTTCACTGGATTTATTCCCTTTTTATGGGACATGAAACATTCACAACAAAGATGAGCTGACAGGAGGAAAAGTGTCGTCTGAGAATAAAGACGTCACATCAGCAGGTTGTGTGGCAACGTGGAAGGCAGACAAATAGATAAGATGGCATTTCTTTTCGGCACCCGTCCAACATGAACCTGTTCGCGCACAGCTTTGTTAGTCTGCCTGTCATCACTCGGCAGTACAAGCTGTCCGTCACAGATGCTATCAGATGGCAAAAGACAGCAGGAGGGTCATGGAGGTGAGATCTGTGGGAACCATCTCTAATCTGACTCTGAGTCAGTTCTGTTTGTGTTTTTGCAAGCTCATTGTCTCTGATGTGCAGAATACGTATGCCACAGAGGAACATCACGCGTCGTTTTTTGGGCGCTCAGACTTTGTGACATTACCTGAATTCTGTGGCTGTTCTCTGGGGACGGTCCCACAACAGAAATACAACAAATATTATCTTTAAGATGATATCTAATGTTAAAACCTCCACTCCAGACAGAAAAACATATTTGCTGACTCGAACTAGAAGTTCGCACAGTGGCCGGTTTAATCCAACAGTCCTGCAGTCAATCCTCCCTTTTAGCTAAATGATCATTTAGGAGTTTGTGTTGCTGTTGAACTGTTTTGCACTATAGCGACAAGTGGTTCTATTATTTTGTCCACCCCCTGTTATAAGTGAAGATAGGTAAATAATAAAAACCCAACAGTTTCAACAAAAGCTAAACATTAAAACCTTCATGAAGTATTTATTGCACTTTTGTATTCGACTGCATTAGGTGTACCGAATGAACCGGTAAATAAATAAATACAAATGGAATATTTGGTATGTGAATGGCATAAAATAGGCAAAGATGGATTATTTTCCCACATAAATAAAAATCATGGATAAAAAGAACATATCACACTTCGGTAAACATTGTTCACATTCGGAAAAGAAAGAAGATTCTCTGTGTGACAAGTTAAGCTTTCATAATTGATTCATGATGTTGCGACACGTTGTTGTTTTACAGTAATTGACACGGTACACTGGCAAAGACTGCAACCGAGCATGAAGATGAAACTACACGGGGTTCAGTCATGAACATAAGTGAGGCGTTAACAACGTGATTAATGTCTTCAGAGATGATGTCAGTGATCAGGAATGATAAATATACACAGCAACCACACAGAAGCACAACCATCACACACACACCCATGAAGATTCTAAAGAAGAACTAAACCGAAAGGTTAAACTGTTCATATTATTACATAAGTTGATCTCCAACACCTGTAAACACAAAAAGGTTTTGTGTGGTTAAAGGTGCAGTACAAGAGCAAAACATACAGTCCAATCCATCGAGTTAAATTTGCAGTACAAATCCAAAACACACTCTAATCCAGCGGTTAAAGTTGCTGTATAAATACAAAACACAAGCTGTAGTCCATCTGTTAAAGTTGCAGTACAAAACATAAACTCTAATCCAGCCAATGAAGGTACGGTACAAGAGCAAAATAGAAACTCTAATCCAGTTTGAATACAAAACGCCATCTCTAATCCAGCTCTTAAAGGTGCGGTAGAAGCGCAAAACACAAGTTGTATTCCAGCTGTTAAAGTTACAGTGGCAGAACAAAACACAAGCTCTAATCCAGCTGTTAAAGGTGTAGTACAACTACCAGACACAATATATAATCCAGCTGTTAAAGGTGTAGTACAACTACTAGACACAATATATAATCCAGCTGTTAAAGGTGTAGTACAACTACCAGACACAAGATCTAATCCAGCTGTTAAAGGTGCAGTACAACTACTAGACACAAGATCTAATCCAGCTGTTAAAGGTGCAGTACAACTACCAGACACAAGCTCTAATCCAGCTGTTAAAGGTGCAGTACAACTACTAGACACAAACTCTAATCCAGCTGTTAAAGGTGCAGTACAACTACTAGACACAAGCTCTAATCCAGCTGTTAAAGGTGCAGTACAACTACTAGACACAAACTCTAATCCAGCTGTTAAAGGTGCAGTACAACTACTAGACACAAGCTCTAATCCATCTGTTAAAGGTGCAGTACAACTACTAGACACAAGCTCTAATCCATCTGTTAAAGGTGCAGTACAACTACTAGACACAAGCTCTAATCCAGCTGTTAAAGGTGGAGTACAATTACTAGACACAAGCTCTAATCCAGCTGTTAAAGGTGCAGTACAACTACTAGACACAAGCTCTAATCCAGCTGTTAAAGGTGCAGTACAACTACCAGACACAAGCTCTAATCCAGCTGTTAAAGGTGGAGTACAATTACTAGACACAAGCTCTAATCCAGCTGTTAAAGGTGTAGTACAATTACTAGACACAATATCCAATCCAGCTGTTAAAGGTGGAGTACAATTACTAGACACAAACTCTAATCCATCTGTTAAAGGTGCAGTACAACTACCAGACACAAGCTCTAATCCAGCTGTTAAAGGTGTAGTACAACTACCAGACACAAGATCTAATCCAGCTGTTAAAGGTGTAGTACAACTACCAGACACAATATATAATCCAGCTGTTAAAGGTGTAGTACAACTACCAGACACAATATATAATCCAGCTGTTAAAGGTATAGTACAACTACCAGACACAATATATAATCCAGCTGTTAAAGGTGTAGTACAACTACCAGACACAATATATAATCCAGCTGTTAAAGGTGCGGTACAACTACCAGACACAATATATAATCCAGCTGTTAAAGGTGCAGTACAACTACCACACAATATATAATCCAGCTGTTAAAGGTGCGGTACAACTACCAGACACAATATATAATCCAGCTGTTAAAGGTGTAGTACAATTACCAGACACAATATCTAATCCAGCTGTTAAAGGTGTAGTACAATTACCAGACACAATATATAATCCAGCTGTTAAAGGTGCAGTACAACTACCACACAATATATAATCCAGCTGTTAAAGGTGCGGTACAACTACCAGACACAATATATAATCCAGCTGTTAAAGGTGTAGTACAATTACCAGACACAATATATAATCCAGCTGTTAAAGGTGTAGTACAACTACCAGACACAATATCTAATCCAGCTGTTGAAGGTGTAGTACAACTACCAGACACAAGATCTAATCCAGCTGTTGAAGGTGTAGTACAACTGCCAGACACAATATCTAATCCAGCTGTTGAAGGTGTAGTACAACTACCAGACACAAGATCTAATCCAGCTGTTAAAGGTGTAGTACAACTACTAGACACAAACTCTAACGTTATTGTTCACCTTCTCTCTCTTTTCCAAAAACATTTGCAGTTTATCTGGTTGTTTGTCTGATCGTGTTTCATCACCAAAACCGAGCATCGCCCCATTCCCTTAGATCTCAGGAATTAACTTGACGAGAACATTTTCATTATAACTAATAGGAGTGATGGGAAAAACTATGAAAATGAGACCCAATGAACTGATCCTTTAATGTCCCAGAAGTGAGTCCAGGTGGACTCACTGAGCAACAGAAAGCAGATCACAGAGAAGAGAATCAGGATTTGACCGGCTTCCTCAATGACTCAAGCGCTTCCTAAAGAGGCCGTTTTAAACAAAGACCTGGTGTTTGCTCTGTCAGTCTCAGCACCAGTCAGATTGCTCAGGTATTAATGGATGTTTACTTTGAGCTGTTTGCTGATGGATCATCTTACACCTTTTGTTTGTTTACCTGCTGGAAGCTTCGTCTTCTCACCTGCAATGAGTCTGAAACTGGACTTTTGAGTTCTTGGTTTTTGCTGAATTTCTGTTTACTTGTTTGTTATCTTAAACTAAAGATTTTAGACAAAAATAAGCATTACATTTCACATTTGTATCACATGTGGAACACCATTTCAAATGTGATAAATTAGACAAAGGAGCATGGGGTAGTTCACATGTGAAATATCACAAAAATACCAACTTCCTAATGTAGTATTAATACATTTACTGCTGGTCGAAAGAGAAATACATTTACAATGCAGTCACATGTGTGTTTTGGGACATTTCGCATATAAGTAATATTATTTATCGTGAACATTCTGTATTTTTGTATGGGATTCTTGTAATTTGCATTTTGACTTTTTAGTTGGGTAAAGCTATGACCAGTTTGTAAGAGTCCATCTAAAAAAGATCAATATCATCTGTAGGATTTGCTTTGTTTGATGATTTAACATGGAGCTATAAGGTTCACATGGCAGGAGAGATTAGCTGCCGTTAGCTTCAATGGAAGGGTCACAAAATACGATTTATTATACGTCAACACTGGCGCCAGAATTAGCGTCGATTTTGGGGGATTCTGCAAAACAATGTATTCATGATTACATTTCACCATTTATCAATCTTTGCTCTGCTTAAACATCTGGAAAACGCAATACCACCGACATACATTTTCTATCGCATGTCTTTATTAAGCACGATTATAGAAAAATATATTTACAGCTTTACCAAAATATTTTACAAGATGATACAATTCCAACGCAATTTAAATGTTTCATGAAAAGAAAAATATGGAAAAAGATTCAAGCAACAAGTTTGACAAATTTGAGAAACATACTTATTTGCTTTCGTGAGATGAGAAGATCGACACCACTCTTCTGTTTGTCTGTTAAATATGAAGCTACAGCCAGTTAGCTTAGCATAAAGACAGGGGAAACAGCCAGTATGTCCAAAGGTAACAAAGTATAGCTACAAACAACTTTAAAGCGTTATGTTTCTAAAACGTTATGTTTCTACCTGCGAAGCTAATATTAGTAGAGTACGTAAGCACATCATTAGCTAGCAGTAAAACGTCTATGCTACGCTAGCTACTGAAGGTATACTGATTGTATTTTAATGATTGTAACAGTGAATAAATAGGAACAGTGTTGTTTTCTTAATTTCACTGTCTTTTGTCTCGAGCTCCAGGTGATGTGGTGGTTCACTTTAACACTGTTAGCTTTAGCTTCTATCTTTATCTTTTTAACCTGTTTTCACTGATGAATCAGTTTGACATCCTTCAAACACACAGTGTAGAACCTTCTGTCTGCTTCTCTTTTTATTTTCCAAAGAATTAGATAATATTTACTCAGGGATTGCAGTTAGTGACAGTGTGGGCTCCATGACAGCTTTACGGAAAAGCAGTGGGGGGCGGGGCTTAGAGAAGGGTCAATTAATTAATCAATTAACGGGAACTAAAAGCAAAGTGTAAAAACAACTATTTTGCTGTTTCAGAGGTGATTATGTGCAAGACTATGAATTGTATCTGAGCAGGGGAGACTCCAGGAAGTAACTGTGTCCGGCCAAAACAAATTGTAAAACAAGATATATTAGTTAATTAGTGAGTGATGGAAGTGAGGGTATAGGCAGATTTTGCTACCTTTGGACAGCTGTTTCGCCCGGTTTCCAGTCTTTATGCTAAGCTAAGCTAAACAGCTGCTAGCTTCATATTCAACAGATAGGCATGAGAGTGATACATCGATCTTCTCACCTAACTTGTCAAGAAATGTAAAATGTATTGCTTTAAAACTGTGAGAGAAATAACGGACAGTTTTTGTTGTTAAAATATAAAAAACAAAGGTGATGTATTTTACATTTCTGGTTGCATTTGGTGTATTTCTTCCTTCACCACATGTCTGTGCTGCTCATCCTGGGAAACAGAAACAAATCACCAAATAAAATCCTGAAAGGAGTCGATCAGGAAGAGTTTTAACAGTCAGGAGAATGTTTCCTAGTTCTTCTTCTGCAGCAGTGACATTTCTCTTTGGCTCTCCTCACAAACAAAACCTGACTTTTAGTCTTTCAGCGTCGCATCAAACGTCTTCTCGTGTTTCCTCAGAGTCGTCACGACGTTGAAGACAATCTGTGGTGTTTGTACAGAGGACTCTGGGGCTTTCGGTCCTCTGCGGAGAAAACGACAGGGAGGAAATAATTCATCATCATTGTCGTGTCTCAGACGTACATTTTTGTTTTGGCTTTAACGAAGGTTTTTAGGTTTTTAACCAAACAAACAGGAGGGAATAGTGCATGGGGACTATTTTCAGCGGCGGATGAATCCACATTTGGTGCTCTAGTGAGTATTTGTTGTGGGATTGAGTCACAATAAACTACAAGTGTGTTCATTGCAAACAGTGATGATCACTGCTGTGTTTGAATAGAGTTCTATGGCTCAGAGGAAGAAGAGATATCAGGCTGTGATACAAACACACAACTGGTTAGTTGATATGTTCACTTTTGATGGAAGATGAGGGTAATTGACAATTACAAAAATATTGAAATAAAAATGTTCACTAGAATTGTTAAGACAATCACCTTTGTATTTGCTTTCATAGGGAATGCATGATCTGTGCTAAAAGGTCATTGTTGTATATTTACTTTTTATTGGTTTTTATTTCCCATGTTGCTGAGAATCAATTTGAATGAATGTGTTAAGTATAAACGGTGTGTATCATAGTGACATCACAGGAGATTAGAAAACGGAAAATGTTGAACTGTGAGCCGTTGAGCTCAGGTGATTGTTCTCTGGTTCTGTGTGTTTATCAGCAGCTGTAATGATTGTTCTGAACATTTCCTGTTTAAACTACGCAGAGTTTGTTTTCAGTCCTTAAGAACTGAAATAAAATATTTTATATTACTGAAGAAAGCTTTAAAAAGACATGTTGAAGGTGTATATGCAGGTGAAGTTTCTACACCTCACTATTCAGCCTGCAGATATGGTTTATAATAATCTGTATTTACTCTTCAGCAATGTGCAAACTAAAGACTTTTTTTTTTCCTAAACCAGTTTCTCCTCTGTGTAATTTGTGACCGTTTTAAACTCGCCCTTGTTTCACACAAACATTAGTGGTTGTTGAGCAGAGAAACGCAGCATTTAGCAGAACATGAATGTGTTTTTATAGCTTAAAACATGAAAGTACTGCAGCTGTTTAGACGACTGTTCTGTGATTCTTCTTCCTTTTCAGTGTATGAAGACTGAAATACATCTGGGAATATATCAACACAGGTCTGGAGGAATAACTGGGATTTTGTGGGACAAAGATATTTCAAAAAACATGATATTGATTTTAAGCTGAATGATCAGGATCTATCAGGTTATCGTCATTGAAACAAGTGTTGAAATCAGTCTCACCGTCTCTTTGTGGAAGTTTAAATGATGTTGCAGGGTTAAAATCTGCAGGATTCTGTGTGACACTGGGAGTGAGACTGGGAGTGAGACTGGAGGACTGGGGCTGCCAGTGGTGTCCAGTGCTCACGTAGTTGGCTGCTGGACCTCCGTACATGCCGTACTGGTGCGGTGGAGAATACGCACAAGCTGAGACGTAACCAGGCAGACTGGAGGAAGACTGAGGGGGGAAAACAATGAAGAAAGAACAATGAATCTATATGTTTAAACCTGTTCACGAAATAGAACTTTACCTTCTTAACTTAAAGTTGAATCTTATTCTAACAGTAATCCTGAAGTTTTAACCCCCCGAATGTCTTTACTTTTCATGAATGTCTTCAAATCTAAAAACGTCCTCACTCTGGAAAATGATCCTGTCGAAAACAAAATTTCCGATATAATTTATAACTCATATTTTCTCGAATCCACAAAAAGTTCATATCTTTTGTGCATTTGATGGCTGTATTTGACAGTGTTAGTGGAGACATGTGGGGACGAGAGGATCACCAAACATGCAGTTAACGGTCCAGCCAGCCGGGAATCAAACCGGTGACTCACTGCTCAGGGCGCCCATGTGTTTCACGCCCTGACCATTCCGCTAACATGTTGCCCAAATGTCCACTTTTTTTTTTTTTTAAGTCCTCACTTCACAAAAATATCTTCAAAACCCAGAGAATTTCATATTTAAAAAAAAAAGTAAATCCTGACTTTCCAAAATTGTCCAAAAATAATCCAACTTTCCAAAAATGTCCCAAAAATTGCCTGACTTTCCAAAAATGTCATATCTTCACTTTCCAAAAATTGTCCAAAATTATCTTCACATTCCAAAAGTGTCCAAACCTTCAAAAACCATCCAAACAATCCTCACTTTCAAAAATATCCAGACTTTCAAAAATTGTCCGCGAATGCACAAAAAAGTCCAAAACTTGCCTTCACTTTCCATACAATTTCAACACGTTCCAAAAATGCCACACAAATGTCTTTTCCAAACGTTATTTTCTACAAATCGTCATCACTTCTGAGGTCCAAAACTCAAATTGGTCCTCACAAACATACAACCAACACAACACGGGTTCTGATCCACTGATTGGTCACCGTTTTAAAATCAGATCTCAGGGTTCATTCAACGTGAAAGTCGACTACAAACTCAGCCTTTATTTTACTCACTGATGTATAGAACAGCATCATCAGTATACTGTCGACTCTCTGTTTAACACTGATCCACAGGCTGTTTGTAGTTCACTCCTATAAACCAGCTGTAAAACAGGAAGTGGGCCTCGATGACAGCAAATCAGAGCTCTGGTTACATTAATGCCTCATGTGAGCCACAACATAAAAACAGATGGAAGAAAAACAGCTCAACAAAATAGAAATACGAATCTTACGTTTGATTTTTTCCTTTTTTTTTTTAAAAGGAAGTATTTTTGTAAAAATTGAGCCATTGTCTGTTTTAATAACTTCATTATCAAATTGAGGTCTAAATTCGACCACATATTTAATTTAATAATCAATTTTATCTCTATTTGTTGATAAATCCCTCTTTAATTGAACCTTTTCTCTCGTGGACGGATTCATTTTACTTGTTTCCTTTACCATCACTTATTAATGTATATGTTATTGACCTGCTGATGGTATTTGATGTCCGGCTCGTGGTTGCTTTTCTCCGCTCCAGTGACTCCAGAGGGAAACGCTCTGCTGCTGCTCAAACTGCTCAAACTGGTCCAGTCCTCCACTTTAGCCGAGTGTCCATCAGGTCCACACAGAGCTGAAGAAGAAAACGTTGACACTGAATTAACAATTATTCATTTGACATTTTGGGCTCATATCTGCAGCTGTTAGTTCGACAAAAGATCCGTCCAGTTCAAACATGTATTCAACATTCAAATATATTTATTTACGGGACAAGTTTCCTGTTTTACTTGAGAAAATTCTGATGAAATAAATAGTAAATAATAGAAATATCCAGATTTCTTTGTACTCAACAAAAGTGGGGTTTTTTCTGCAGACCAGGTAAACACAAACATATTTTAATTCATTCAAACTTTCTTCATATCCTCTCGATCATTGTTTTTGCCCACTTTAATATTTCCCATAAAGATTTAGATGCTAAACTGATTTAAAGACAGAGATTATAAACAAAAACAATTTCAGACTGATGAACATGTCATGATAACAAAAATGTAACAAAACGAATAAAGAGGGATGAAAATATATTAGAAAAACAGTCAAATATATTTGATATTTTATATAGAGCAGACCTGCAAACTTCAAATGTATTCAGTGACATTTTTAGTGTCTGGATGTCATAAAGGCCATAAAACTGTATGTGAGAACCTTTATTATAAGCTCATCATTTGTTGTTCTAACTTTCTTTCATATTTACTTGTTTTAATCAGCAGATTGGACAACTCATATTTATCTGTCTTTATATACAAACATGTGTAAAGTTCTGTAGGTCTGAACAATGTCTGACATTAAGATGAAGATGATATTCTTTCAGGGTTAAAATAAACCAGCGCTGGTACAGTTACACTTCTGTGAGTTTGTATATGAGGAGAATCAGAAATCATGAATATCGTTTGTGGAATAAAACTAAATGAAAGAGTAGAAGCATGAGCAGCTGATTTAATGTCAAACATTATAAACACAAGAATTTATGAAAAACTTCAAAAATAATATGGGCTCAAAAATCCCAATATAATAATAATATGTGATTATAGACGAGGAAGATTCATTTAAAACAGACGTAATTAAAATGACAAGTGCATTAAAACATGAGTTATGATAATAATACTTCAATTATTATTCATATTATTGTATAGCTTTCTATGAATTATGTTATTTCTTGCGGCTTTAACTTTCTTTTCAACCAAATATGATTTTATGATTTGTTTATTTTAATGTTTCTTCTCTTTCTCGATATTTAGTTGGCTAATTCAGTATATTTAAGTTTGAATACTTTTAAACCAACAATAAATAAATAAATATGTCTTTAAAAAAATCTTGTAATTTAAAAACTATATTTTGGTGTAAATCAAACTCTGTTTTTTTTATCTTGAAACTAGAATATTGTCTTGTTTGCTCCTAAATGAGTTGAGTTTTATTATGATCTTTAAAAACGTTCAAAGAAACATTCACAAAACAAACATAACTTTGTTTTAACGACTAAGTGAGATCAGAAATGATCAATCGAAGTTTTAGAATATTTTACTTTATTGAGGCTATTCGTCTTCATTGTAAACATGAATCAAGTTTAATGAGATAATCATAATGTGATACAATAAAGTGAGAAATGTTTTGTAAAAGTGTTTTTAAAGTGTCTCCACCGACCTGTCGGGTCCATGAAGGCTCGGATGCCCAGGATGTTGTGCCAGCCCCGCGGCAGGCCGACGTGTCCGGGGTGCCCGCTGCCGGTCCTGGTCCCGGTGTGGCTCATCACTGCGGGCCCGGTGGTGTAGGAGTACGGGTAGACACCGTGTCCGTACTGGAGCTGAGCCGGGCCCGGTTTGCTGCTCTCGTTCGGCGGAGAAACAGCCCCGAGTTTGTGCCTGAGTATCCGGCTGATGGAGCTCACGGACGGCACGTTGTACTTGTCGCACACCCCGTCCGACAGCAGCCGGTCCCGGATCTCCCAGGCGAAGATGCCCGGGTCGCCCTGCTTGTAGTCCCGGATGCTGTCGACCACGGCCGGGGTGGTGACCCGCGGCTTGCTGCCCCCGATGGCTCCGGGCAGGATGGAGCCGGTGTCGTGGTAGCGCGCCAGGATCTTGGACACGCAGCCGTGAGAGACGCGCAGCTGGCGGCTGATGTCGCAGGGCCGCATGCCGAGCTGCGCGAGCTCCACGATCCGCAGCCGCACCGGGTTGGGCAGCGGTCTTCCGTTAACGAACATCCCGCCGAGCTGGTTCACCTCCCCGTAGCTCTGCTCTGCGCGGCGGATACACGAGACTGAATAACAGCGCCATTATCGATTTATGATCAGTTATTGATTATCATTCATAATCTATAAAAGTGATCTCAGCCTCATCAACACTGCACAAACACAAAGTGTGCGTTCAATGAAAATGAACTTTCATGACATAATACCATGAAACCAGCTGCAGGTCTTGTTTATATGCATTTAAGAGGTATGAACATTTAAACATAATATACAAATATAATAGCATACATGTAGTTTTATTAAAACATATATGTCTTCAGCTTCCGTAATAAATAAAGGAACTAGATGAGGATTAATGAGGTTAAATTAATGATCGAATAAAACAACATGCTCGTGACACAACATGTGTTTTCGTGTCATTATAATAATGATTAAAAAACCATGAATTATCTCGCAACAATAATTACAGGACTTTCAGGTTTATTCACATTGAAGTGATGTAGAAGCTGCATTGAGCATGTTTGTGTTTCTCATCTGATTATATTTAAAGACATTTCTGTTGTGTTTACAAACATCATGTAAATAAAAGCTTTCACAGAACAGAACATGAATATACATGAAATCACATCAGGTTACAAACTTGTGTTTGTTTTTTAAATCATTAATTTGATTTATTTATTAATTCAATCAGGCATTTAAGAGTCTTGGAGATGAAATGTAATTGTTTCATGATGAATTTAAATGTATCGTCAAACAACAGACGTCCTGTGAAAGCTGAGAGTTCATGTGTCTCTAATTATTTAAAGTGAATATCTGGTGATTTAAACTGAATGCAACATCTTATTTTGCTGACTTTTACTTGAAAGAACAACTTAGATTTAATCTAAATTCACACAGTTTCCCCCAGATTTAGGAGATTATACTTCAATTCCATTAAACGACATATTTTCTATATTATCAGTGACATTTGACTAAATCTAGTTTACTTGTAACAGAAGAATAAACGCCAAACAACCAACTTTTGTCTTTTCTCGTGAGGCTGATATTTTTTTAAAGCACCTTAAAACATGAATGAATATAAAATGAAAGAAGTTGTAGTTTTGAAATCCCTGCTGCTAATCTTAAACTTTACGATTAATAGTTTAGGGGACTTTAAGGACCCTATAGTCTAACAATAAAACACACATTTACAAATGTACAAGCACCACTAAAGACACTTATCCATGAGAAAAGATCCCAAAGATAGATTACATTCCATTCTATAGTGTCTCTCTGTTTGGTGTAAAAGTTCAGTTTTTTGTCGTCTCACCCATCAGCTGTCGTCCACAGCGTCTCACTGCTCCACCGTCCAACGACTGCAGCCTGAAGTGATCTGAATCCTCTCCTCCTCCTCCTCCTCCTCGTCCACCACGTGGACGTGGTGTCATCGTTTCCTGTCTGCAGAGGATCATTTGGCGTCAGCACCCAGAAGAACGAGGGCTCCTGAAGGCCTCTTTGGTCCACACGTCTGTCTCATTTGACTCTGTAATGCTGCTTTCTTTCTGGAGAACACAACCAAAGTTTAAATCTGTGATTCTCTCACTGAGGTTCTTCCTGCTTTAGGGGTTCAGGGAATAATGAAGCAGCTCAACTAATATGGAAAAGTTAACAAATATAAGAACTACTCACCCTGTGTGAGCTGTAACACCAGCTGTTGAGAGATACGTTAACAAGCAGCCGAGAAGTTGAGACATAAATGGTTGAAATTGTAACTAAAAGTCGAGAGACTGTCGACAACTGAAGCTATTTTTGGTTTTGATGTCAACGTTTGATATCTGACAAAAAGTTACTCTTCATTTTTTTGCGGGTTTCTTACAAAAGTCCAGCAACACGTGTCAATGTTTGCTCGTGACATGAATAGTCTTTTCAAAATAAACTTCTGTCCTCACAGGAAACAACTCAGAAGTGGTGTTACCTAAGTACGTGGCAAATAAATGAACATGGGACACAAAAGACCGTTTTGTTTATTTGTTTATTAGTCACTTCTTAGGTGTGTAAAGGTCGAACCCTACGTTGCAAGTTTAATTTGAAAAGACACGAAACATGTTACAAGAATAACTTGACAGGTCGTCCCTGTATATATATATATATATATATATATATATATATATATATATATATATATATATATACATACATATATATATACATATATACATACATATATATATATATACATATATACATATATATATATATATATATACATATATATATATATATATACATATATATATATATATATATATACATATATATATATATATATATATACATATATATATATATATATATATACATACATATATATATATATATATACATACATACATATATATATATATATACATACATACATACATACATATATATATATATATATATATATATATATATATATATATATATATATATATATATATACATTTATATATATATATATATATACATATATATACACATATATATATACATATATATAGTGATAACAGACATTTTACTTCAATGAAAATCTTCAAGATTGCCACTTAAATGTAATTAGTTACATCCTGTAAAACAATATAACAGTAGAAATGAAAGAATCCAGTTGTTTCTGGCGTTAGTTTAAGAACATGAAGATGAGTACAGTATGAAAAACTACAATAATACGCCATAAAATACTCCCACACTGACAGCATCATTTTTAATACAATGGCGCCTCCTTCTGGACATTTCTCTTCAGTGCAGTCAGAGAGCATCAGCTGTCATTTAAACACACTTTTAAATGTGGTGGAAAATGTTTTTACTACAAAACAAGAAACATATTTTTAAAGGTCTGTAAATTACAAATATGTTCCAAAAGGGGGACAATATGGTGTAAATCATATTTAATTTTATTAAAAAGGCATCTACAGCAAAGAAACATAAATGAAGAATAAATGAATGATGGATCAATATCATCTTGGGAATAATATCCCCAAGATATCACCTACTGTGATTATGATTAATAATAACATTTGAGAACTTAAAACTAATATTGGAAACTAACAAAGAAAAATAAAGAAGACTAGAGTACATAGCACATTTGATTTCTGGTCACATTTAGTTTTTTTGTACATTTTATTGTATTTATTTCTCAAAGTTGCTTTATAAGTTTCCTTTAAAGATGTTCAAGTTAAGATAGAAAAAAAATCAAGCTAGGCTATATTGATCTATTTATCTGATTTATTTAGATTTGTATTGAATATCTGGAGCTGCAGTTCCTCTGTGTGACAGCAGGGGGCAGTCTGAGCTCAGGGTGGCGCAGAGGGCCAATAGCATTAACAGCTGCTCTCATTCATGTCCAATTTTTAAACGATACGTATAATGATGACGTTTATATTCTGTTTGTCATGTTCTTCACATGTTCATCTGATTTCCTCACCTTTCAGTTCGACCTGACAGAACGTACTGAGCATGCGCAGAAGATGCTGTTCACCTGTTCTCTTCATTCTGCTGCTGACTGAGGAGAAGAATCTTCAGACCTCAGAAGACACTTTAGGGGGAAATAAGCCGAGAAAACTTGTAATTATTAAAGGATTTAAATACTTTTTGAAGATGATGAAGAAGCATTTGTGCTGTTTGAGATCTACAAACATAATAAACATCACTTAATTATTATTACGATATTTCAACTGTACATTGGAGCCATAAATAAAGCATCTATTTTGTTATCTTTTTTTCTATTCATTTTTCGATTAATTTCATTCATTTCTTTATTTTCAGTTTTTGTATTAGATTAGATTTCCTATTTTTTAAATTGTTGTGTTATTTACATTTGTATAATTTGTTTCTTATTTTCATTTGTCATATTTATTTTATCTAATTTTTTATTATTGTTTCACATAATTTGCTTTTATTTTGTTTACTTATCTTTATTATTCAGTTTATTTATTCTTTAAGTCTAAAACTGAACCTGCAGGTCCTTTAACAATAGTTGTATTGTCTTGTTAGTTTTGATTTGACGTTTTTTTACTTATTTGTTTTATAATATTTAAATTCCAATTTTACTTCATAATAATTTATTTATTTACTTATTTTAACAGGTTTATATAATTTTCATTTTAATCATATTTTATTCAAAACATTTGGACTTTTTTATGTGAACAGCAGTTCGATTTTGTACAAATTAATCAAGAAGTAATTTTTAAGTTTGATCTTAATATTATTAGAAAATAAATCAACTCTGGGAAGTTGTTGACTGCTGAAATGGGAACTGGTGTGTGTGTGTGTGTGTGTGTGTGTGTGTGTGTGTGTGTGTGTGTGTGTGTGTGTGTGTGTGTGTGTGTGTGTGTGGTCATGAACATAGAAAACAGTCTATTGAAGGCAGCAGTCTGAATACCATGACAACTCCCAGCAGCCTCACATGTATTCAGTGTGTGTGTGTGTGTGTGTGTGTGTGTGTGTGTGTGTGTGTGTCAGGCCATTATAAAGTGTTCAGGGGGAATAAATGGGATAAATGTGGAGGCTGTGCGGCCTTTGTGGCCGTCGGCTCGACGTGTGTTTGTTTGCAGACTTCGACCACCCAGCAGGATCCAACACACACACACACACACACACACACGGACACACACATGCACTGAACTCATTGTCACACACATCACACACACACACACAGCAAAGGAAAAACCAAAATCTTCACCAAACATACAAACTGTAAGAATTGTCGTAGAAACCACAACAATCCTGAAGGAGTTGTGAGGAAATGTTTTGCTGCATTTCCTGCACTTCTGATATTTCCTGTCATATTTAGGATTGAAGACTTTTTTAAACTCTGCATGTGTTTATCAGAGCAGTTATAGTTTAGGGACAATACCACAGAAGAAGTCACAAGAAGACTGATCAGCGCACAAAAAAGAAAAATGCTTTAATTTCTTGACAGCACATTTAAATAAGGTTCCTAAAGAGACTGAACGTCGTGTCTCTGTATCTGAGCTCAGCTGATGTGTGATGTGTAAACATGTAAACATGAGAGTCTGCAGCTTCTATTATTGATGCATCTGTGTCTTCAACAAAAGAAGAACAACATCAGCGCTTTGAATCTGTTGGAAGATGCATTTTATTCTCAAAGCATCGTGTTTGTGCTCAGCTAAACAGGTCCTGGACACATTGCAACCCTTCTGTCTCCTCAATATGAACTGTGTTTACAATGTTAATGTTTTCTTTTGAAATAAGTTTTGGCTTAAACTGATATACTTCTTATATCTGTGCCAACATTCACAACTCCAGGAAAATGTAATTAATTTGATTATTTAAACCTGTCAAAAGGCCTCTTTATTATACTGATTCAGCACCAATAAGAAACAAGAGCAGACGTCATAAAGTCATGAAGAGGAGCAGAAATCATTTCTCCTCTGGGAGAATAAAGATCTGAGTCCATCAGCTGGTGAGTAAACACTGTGACTCTCGAGTTAATCCTCACAACAAACACTGACACTCTGATAATCATCTTAAATGTTCTGTATGCACAGAAGCTCATACCGTTTTATTCTATTCTGTTCAAAGGCTGCAGAAGACACTGAGTGCATTTATAATATGATATATTATATACAACAAAATCAGATATCTCTCTCTATATATATATATATATATATATATATATATATATATCGATATATATCGATATATATATATATATATATATATATATCGATAAAAGTAAATTAAAGTAAACTAAAGTAATGGAATTGAATTGGGGAACTCATATGTTCTTATTTGTCGTCAATGGTTCATTGAACTTGACCTCATGTTATCTTGAGCTATTTAACTTTTTATTTTACATTTAAAATAATCAATTTTTTCACCTTTTTCTTTGTGTTTTCAACACAAAATTGTGTTAAAAAATATATAAATATTTTCTAGTTTTGTAAATTGAAATAGATTTTTAATCACAATGCGTATGTTTTACATTGCATAATGGATCTCCTCACATATATATATAGTGACAAAACAACACTATTATTGTCTTTATTCCACTTCCTGTCTTTAATGTCTGAAAGCTCTGAGACTAAACATGTCAACAGGAAGCGGATCAGAGACTCTAATAAATGTAAATGAGTCGCTTCTTTCTCTCTGAACCCTCCATCATTAAACATTCTCCTCCTCCCTGAAGCTCCAGCATCTCTTCGCGTGCTGCTGCCCCCCCCCCCCCCCCCCCCCCCCCCCCCTCGACCACTTGACCCGCCTCCGTCCTTTTTAACGGCCGGTGAAAGGGACGGAGGACACAGTCTCTAAATGTCTTCCCTCATGTTTTTTTCATGCCGTTAAATCCTCTCCGGTCGCCCCCGCGCAGCTCCGGGCTCCCGCTCCGTTTCACGGCATTGATGGACCCAAACCCTCCGCTGACTGCTCCTCTTTAACGGGCAGCAGAGGCTGAATCACCGCTGGAACTTTTCTCTCCTTCCCCCCCGCGCACGTCATGTCGACAAAAACGGGCTTCTCCGTGCGCGACATCATGGATCTGCCGGACCCGAACGGGAGGTGCGGCTCCGGGACCGAGGAGGACGAGGAGGCCTCCGCGGAGGCGTCATCTGGGGCGGGAAACGCGCAGAAGTTGGGATTTAGCGGCCGGAGTTTGTGCGGCAGAGGCGGAGGAAGCTACGGCCGGTGGAGCCGCGGATCCGGTAACATGCACTTCTCATGTGAGGACTATTTAAAAAGAAATATGAATATTTAGCATATTCATATCGAAGTTATATATTTATATCTCATTTCTGACTCTAAACTCCTGATTCTGACACTTCTGCTCGTGCGTAATTACCAAATCAATTGGCTAATTAATTGTATTTATCTGCTTATAAATTGACGTATACTTCAAATATATAATTTACTAAATGCAAATTCATGTTTACTATTAATATATCACAAATTAGATCATCATTTAATCCTCTTTTCTGTGACTGTATGTCGGATTGTTTTCATTTAATCACCAATTACGTCACTGCCTCGTTATTAATATGAACTGCTAAAGTGTCAAAGCTGTTGCCGATGATGAGAGCTGTCACTTCATTCAGACCCATGAATGTTGAACTTTATGAAAGTATTTTTGTGAATGAAGGTTTCCAGCTTTGTGACATTTCCGTTCGAAGGAAACGAAATAAAAATGTGAGCTGAGTGATTATAAACAAACATGGAAACCTTCATTGATTTAGAGGAATGATTTCAGTGTGTTTGTGGTGAAAGTTATTTCGGTGTTCCAGTCTGTTTCAGAGTAATCAGATTACTTGTCCTATCTCCCCCTGCAGTACACGGTATTTCCCTAGAGTCCCGTACCGGGACCAAATCCCCGGAGCTCTCCACGAACGAGTCCCCGGACGCGGAGCGGGATGCGGCGGGCGGCGCGGCGCAGAAGAGCCGTGGCAGGAAGCGGCGCGTGCTCTTCTCCAAGGCGCAGACCTTCGAGCTGGAGCGCCGCTTCCGGCAGCAGCGCTACCTGTCCGCCCCGGAGCGGGAGCACCTGGCCGGGCTGATCCGCCTCACTCCGAACCAGGTGAAGATCTGGTTCCAGAACCACCGCTACAAGATGAAGCGGGCCGAGCACAGCAGCTTCGAGACGCTGCAGCTGCTGCCGGCGGTGCGTCGGGTCGCCATCCCGCTGCTGGTGCGGGACGGGAAGCCCTGCGACCGGATCACAGCGCAGGACCTGGAGGTGACGCGCAGGTCCGGCCTGAGCCTGCCTCTGTGCGCCTACTCCCCGCTGCTGTACGGCGCAGACTACCCCGGGCTGCCGCAGCAGCATCCAGGGGTGCGGCAGCTGGCGCACATGTACCACTGGAGCTGGTGAAGCAAACACTTTGACTGAGGGACACAATGCGTAAAAGCCTGAAGAAGTTCCACTTTATAAGCTCGTGTTCGGCTTAAAAATGAATGTTTAAAATTTAAAACAGCCCCTTAAATGATAAGTGCCACTTTTAGAAGAGTAAGATAATGACGTCTTCTTTAATGGAGTTTGGTTTATGCCAGAAAAAAATAGTATTTTCCAGAAAAGATGTCAGTTTTCAAACATTCCAGAATAAAACGTGAGAATAATTGAATTTTAAAGTGAAGAAACATTTTTTTTTAACTTAAGTCACTTTTTAATTTAGTTTTCAGTCTTTTCTTAAATTAAAATAACCCGTTTTTATGGTATATGTACTCGAGTCACAGCGAGTTCCCCTTTCTGGTGCATATATATTGGAAGATTTATTGATTTCTATTCTTATCCTCATCAGATAACGAACTAATACTTCACTCATTGTTAATTTATGGATGAAAAAGTCCACCGGATCATAAAACAGGTCAAACCAAACGTGGTCGTGTTTATTTGGGACTTTGTGAGTTCTGTTTTTGTTGTATGGTGTTTTCTTCTGCAAACGTGTCACTTTTATCGCGAGAAAATGTTTCCGTGTGTTTTATAAATCTATTTATAATGTGTTGTTTTGTAATAAACTGGATATTTATGATGGTGAATAAAAGTTGGAGCAGCTGTGAGTCTGTTTATATTTCAGTCTGTGTTGAACCTGATCAGGTGATTCATAATAATATTATAATCTAATAAAACGATATGTACAATATATATATTATTTAAATCATGCATATGCCAAAACACAATACAAAGTTGAATTATTATTCTATTCTGAAAGACGTAATGAGTCACGATGTATAAATATTTAGAATACATTTGAGATAAAATTTCATGTTCCTATAATATTTATATATTATTCCTGCACAAATGTGCATCCTTATTCACTATATGTTTCTATGTTGAGCGCTTACAGTATGTCACATTATAATATTTATTTGGACAGATAAATAACATGTCTGACAAAGACATAATGTCGAGATTACATACAAAGTCTTTGCACAGACGCGATGAGACTGGCGCGCCGCGTTTTTGCGTTGGACGCCGCAAAATCGAGTTGAAATTTTTCAACTTCAGCGACATAATCACGTGACGCTGTGGCGCGATAGCCTATCAGCGTTGAGTTGCTCCCCCTGTCATCACTGGCTTCCTGCCGTTGTTGAATCAGGAAATAAATCCTGTAGCCGTCTGTGTTCACCCAGAGCTCTACGATACCTCATATCAACAGAGACCGGACCAAACTATGTGTATACATGTGTGTGTGTAAACCATACGGTACAAACAATGAATAGACGCTGCCGTATTTACGTCTACGTGACGTTATTGAGTGCTGGTGGAGCTGCTACGATGTTAGCATAGCCTAGCACCGATCCATCAGAGCTCCATTGAGAAGACCAGTAACCTACAAATCGGCATCATTACGTAGTTATTTCGGAGTCCCTTTTTGTCGGTTTATTGCCGTTGAATCACAGCCAAATCAGTTTATGTTGTGTTCCTACAGCTGTAGTAAACAGTGACCGGTGGCTTGCTAGACAGTGAATACAGCTCGATACAATCGACGGAGCTCCTCTGAACAATATTATGAACCAGACATGACGGCGTTTGGCATTCCGACGTTTGAGGGACTTCCACAACACGTACAAAGCAGCAATTGTCCTTATTCCTTTCACGGTTGACAGCGGAAAGAAATGGCGGCCAGGTGAACGGCTTCCAGTCGATAAACCACGCCCCCTCTCCGGCGCTACGAGATTTTGCGGCATTTGGTGTGAACACGACCGGCGGCGCGTTGGACGCGATTTTGCAGTGCGTCAAAAAATCAACGCGACCGGTGTGAACGCAGCATTACTCAAGAAGATCAATCCGACAGCTGGAGGCGGTTAGCTTAGCTTAGCATAATGACTGGAAACGAGGGGAAACAGTTAGCCTGGCTTTAGTAACTCCAAAGCTCATGATCAAGAAATAGTCCGGCACATAAACCCCAAAGACAACTTCAAATGTTAAGCTTTTGTAGAGATTTAACAAACAATATATAAAGGTTAGACAAAGAACCACAGCGGCGTTTGACTTCTCACACATAAGGAAGCAACACGTTCATGTTGCTCTTTGTATTTACTGTCGCCTCATTCTGGTGTTTGACTTTGACTCCTCAATGAAGAAATGCAAAAGAGGAGAGAGACAACTTCAGAGCGTCTGTCTCCACAGCCGACATCTGCTGAAAGTTTGAGAGTTATTTAATTCTTCTTTTACGTAACAGTCACGGTTCCTGGTTCTAGTTGGAATCCAGGTTTAGTTCCTGGTTCTTGGTTGGAATCCAGGTTTAGTTCCTGGTTCCTCCAGTTGGAATCCAGGTTTAGTTCCTGGTTCTAGTTAGAATCCAGGTTTAGGTCCTGGTTGGATTCCAGGTTTAGGTCCTGGTTCTCGTTGGAATCCAGGTTTAGGTCCTGGTTGGATTCCAGGTTTAGTTCCTGGTTCTAGTTGGAATCCAGGTTTAGTTCCTGGTTCTAGTTGGATTCCAGGTTTAGGTCCTGGTTCCTCAAGTTGGAATCCAGGTTTAGGTCCTGGTTCTAGTTGGAATCCAGCTTTAGTTTCTGGTTCCAGCTGGAATCCAGGTTTAGTTCCTGGTTCTTCCGGTTGACATGCAGGTTTAGTTCCTGGTTCCTCCAGTTGGAATCCAGGTTTAGGGTCCTGGTTCTAGTTGGAATCCAGGTTTAGGGTCCTGGTTCTAGTTGGAATCCAGGTTTAGTTCCTGGTTCTAGTTGGAATCCAGGTTTAGGTCCTGGTTCTAGTTGGAATCCAGGTTTAGTTCCTGGTTCTAGTTGGAATCCAGGTTTAGTTCCTGGTTCTCGATAGATTCCAGGTTTAGTTCCGGGTTCCTCAGTTAAAAAGCAGCTTGAGGTTCTGGTGTGTCCCTGTGAGACAAACACTTGAGTTCTCCAGGGTCTAGTTGGTGGATTTGGGCAGAACCAGGTTGTTTCCTGCTGTTGGTGCAAAGTTAAACAAACTAAATTCACATTTATTGTCTCAGCTTGAGATTGACGTCAGTGGATAAACATATTTCTAACGATTCCTTTAAAGTTGCTCATTACCTGACGATTTCACCTTAATCTCCATGAAGTTATGAAAAGTTTACGTTTATTAACTCCTCGTTTTAATATTAGTTACTTAGTTATTTGTGTTTTTCAAACAAAATAAATATGAAAACAGCAAAATGTCACTGAAACTCACTTCTGAGAAGTGGAAATGGTATTTCACAATAAGAGCATCAGATGTGTTGCAGGTCTCTTAAGTTGGTGCTTTTATAGTCTTCAGACTGAATGTTTTCGTTTTTCTATTTCAAACATCTGACCGGATTAAAACATCTTCACAGCAGCAGACGACTTCATTCACCCAAAGAAAAGCAGCTATTTACTGTGTTGTGACAAAGGAAAGAAAGACCCCCCTCTGTGTGTGTGTGTGTGTGTGTGTGTGTGTGTGTGTGTGTGTGTGTGTGTGTGTGTGTGTGTGTGTGTGTGTGTGTGTGTGTGTGTGTGTGTGTGTGTGTGTGTGTGTGTGTGCGTGTGTGTGTGTGTCGGGGGGTTCAAAGGCCGGCTCATCTCAGAGGGATGATGTCACAAGAGAGGGGGGGGGGGGGGTGTCAAAGCTTTGAGACAATTATAATGTGTCACCTGCTGCAATAAAAGAGGAGAAGAAGAAGAGAAGCAGGAAGACATCAGGATGATTTTATATCAGGTGCGATTCTATATCAGGTGCGATTCTATATCAGATGTGATTTTATATCAGGTGTGATTTTATATCAGGTGTGATTTTATATCAGGATGATTCTATATCAGGATGATTTTATATCAGGTGCGATTCTATATCAGGTGCGATTTTATATCAGGTGTGATTTTATATCAGGTGTGATTTTATATCAGGATGATTTTATATCAGGTGCGATTCTATATCAGGTGCGATTCTATATCAGGTGTGATTTTATATCAGGTGTGATTTTATATCAGGTGTGATTTTATATCAGGATGATTCTATATCAGGTGCGATTCTATATCAGGTGCGATTCTATATCAGGTGTGATTTTATATCAGGTGTGATTTTATATCAGGTGTGATTTTATATCAGGTGTGATTCTATATCAGGTGTGATTCTATATCAGGTGTGATTCTATATCAGATGTGATTCTATATCAGATGTGATTCAATATCAGGTGTGATTTTATATCAGGTGTGATTTTATATCAGGTGTGATTTTATATCAGGTGCGATTCTATATCAGATGTGATTTTATATCAGGTGTGATTCTATATCAGGTGCGATTCTATATCAGGTGCGATTCTATATCAGGTGTGATTTTATATCAGGTGTGATTTTATATCAGGTGTGATTTTATATCAGATGTGATTCTATATCAGGTGTGATTCTATATCAGGTGTGATTTTATATCAGGTGTGATTCTATATCAGGTGTGATTCTATATCAGGTGTGATTCTATATCAGATGTGATTCTATATCAGATGTGATTCAATATCAGGTGTGATTCTATATCAGATGTGATTCTATATCAGATGTGATTCTATGTGATTCAATATCAGGTGTGATTCTACATCAGATGTGATTCTACATCAGATGTGATTCTACATCAGATGTGATTCTACATCAGGTGTGATTTAATATCAGGTGTGATTTAATATCAGGTGTGATTTAATATCAGGTGTGATTTAATATCAGGTGTGATTTGCAGTAAGTTGGTTGAATCCTTTAATAAACAACATTGGTTCTTTAATAAAACATGTTTTTCTGCATATTTTAAACTATTTCTTTGTCATTTTCGCTCCTCTCTTATTTTATCTAATCCGTTTGATTCGTGTTATATACATCATTAGTGTATTATATAGTTATATATTTCATTAAGCTCATTTCTAGTCTCATTTTATATACTTATATGAAAGTAAACAAACATTATTTTGATGATCTATATCTCATTGACATGTCTCATACTTTAGTTTATCTTAATCTTTTTATCATTTCAGTATGTGTACATCTGTCGGGCTTTGTCACTAGCACTGTTTAATGATAAGTATTTTTTATTGCACTTTTTATTTTGAACTCATATAATTATTTTTTGGATGCAGCAAACATCATTTGTGATGTTCATCCTGCAGGCAGCAGGTGGCAGCAAAAGATTGATCAAAACTGGCTTTTGCCAACACACACACACCAGCATATCCCCTACTATCCCGGTAATCATTTTTAAATGTCTGGATGGACTGAAACTGGAAACTGAAGCTTTTTATATGGAATGTATTCATAAAATATGACCAAATAAGTAGTTTCATGTTTAAAAAACAGCTGGTTGTTGTAGTTTATTATCAAACAAACAATCAGGAGGAGATAGTGCATTTGTTTTGGGACTATTTTCAGTGGCGGATGAATCCCCGTTTGGTGCTCCAGTGAGTATTTGTGTGTGTGATTGAGTCAGAATAAACTGCAGTGTGTGTGTGTGTGTGTGTGTGTTCACTAACCTGAAGAAGATGATTTCCTGTCGTGTGATGAAGAAGACTCACAGGAAGTTTGACTCTTCGTCATTGATTTTTCTCCAGTTGGAAGAAACTTCACCTCCACCTGAAAGCCTCTCGGAGCTCAGGTGCGTTGTGATGTGATCACAGTCCAGCTCATCATCGCCTCCTCCTGGCCTGGAGGCGAAGTGCTCGGACACAAACAGAGACTCGAGATGCGTTCCAGATTTATTTTCATCTCGTTTTATGCAGAATTCAAACAGGACAAACTACTTCTTCTCAACATGGCACCTTCAACTTTGACCCTCTTGCTCATATATCTGCTGCGCAAAGGATTGTGGGTGGAAACGACCGTGTATAAGAAGTCACCCAATGCAACCTCGAGTTTGGCAATTTTTTCCAGCAACCAGTGAACAGGAAGTCACCATGTTGACTCCTGGTATGCACGTTTTCTCTGAATGAGTTTTTTCTCAGACTCTGATCCAGAAATCTCCACTTCAGCAGCTCTTCATTGTTTGACAGTATTTTCTGATTCATGGTGTGATTAAAAAGAGATATCATAATTCCTTCTGTAAAAACCTTTGACTCGAATATGTCAACAACATAAAGCAGGAGGTTTGACCCTGGCTTCATCTAATGTTAGCACATCTTTGATAACATAATGCTCCATTTGTATATTTAGAAGTAGAATCTCAGAAAACTTGTAATAATCAACTGGGAGAGCTTCATGTTGATATCTATGCGTTACATTTATGACCATATTCACATAGAGTCCTCTTAACCGCAGAGAGAGTCAGATGGAAGATATTAAAAAGTAAAACTGTACTTTTTAATGTATGAAGACACTGAAGGAGGGTGGAACAATATCACAGTAAATCAGCACAAATACAAATATTAAGTATATTCAACAAATTAAAAATGTATCACAATTAGAATCAAAACAGAAAAATAACCTGAAATTTAAAAGAAAAAGAAGCACAGACTGACCTCACGACGGCGCTCTGGAGACGCACGCGCACGCGCACGCACACGCACACACACACACACACACACACACACACACACACACACACACACACACACACACACGGGACAAAAGACGTAATCGTTTCAAGATGATTGTTCTTAAGTCGTTAATGAAGAATTACAATTGCTGTGACATGAGCGATTCTAGAGCATTAATTCAGCAAACATTTTCTGAATGAAATCAATGATGTTGGACATTTTAACTACTGTTAAAACACTTTTTATATTTTCAAGCCCCCCTCGTGCTCATGTTCGGGGGGCAGCACACAGTTTATGAGGTGACGGGTTGAGACCGAGGCGTAATTGTGGAGTCAGATCCAGTTCATCCTCTGAGACTCCAGGTGGAGGAGTGAAACGAAAGTTCTGCAGGAGGCTGGTGAAGAAGACGAGGAGCTCCATCCTGGCCAGACTCTCTCCGGGACAAGCTCTGCGACCTGCAAGAGAGAAGAAGGGAAAGGCTTCAGGTCATCAAGTAAACTAACACTGAACAGAACGTTACCCCTCAGCCCACACACCTGCAGAAAAAGGCATGAAGGCTTCTCGCTTGATGAACTTCTCATCTTTGTCCAGGAAGTGAGCAGGATGAAAGCTGTGTGGGTTCTCCCACTCACTCTCATCATACAGGACAGATATCAAGAGAGGAATCACTGCGGTTCCCTGTAGACGATACAAACATTGGAAATAGTTTTACATGAAGGTAAAGTATTCTTACAGAACACCTTCAAATGTCTCACACCCGGAAAATACCTGCTCCATGTAACAATTGTCACATTTGTTTTAGAGCATGAAGATGAGTATGAAGTGATGTGATGCGTTTTATTCAGACCTTCTTGATGAAGTGACCCTGGAAGATCACATCCTGGGTCGTTTTGTGAGGAAGGGACATTGGGACAATGCTGGCTAGTCTCTGTGTCTCATGGACGACAGCGTTGGTGAAGTGCAGGTTCTTCCTGTCCTCCGCCTGCACTTCACGACTTCCTATCACCCTGTTCAGCTCCTCCTGGACCTGGTCTGGAACATGATAAAGCTTTGGTGTCACAAAGACAATGTATCCACATGTTGTGGCTTGGACTGTATGTCTTTCTGTGGAACTTGTGCCTCACCTTGTATTTTTGGATACTTGGCCATGAGCAGAAGTCCCCATCTTAGTGTAATTGCTGTTGTGTCAGTACCAGCACTGAACAGATTCAGAACTGATATCATGAGGTTGTCATCATGGAAGTGACTGTTGGTAATCCCAGATTCCTGCAGGGAAAGATGAGTCAGCATTTATTCAAACAAATCTGATGCTAAGTTGTTGTTTTCTTGTTTCAATTTGTCTAAAAGAAGTCATTATTGAGTTTTACTGCATCCTTAAAGAAAAAGTTGTCCAGTACATTAACCGTCAGTTGTTAGTGAAATTGCGACTTCACATTTCTATTGTCAATATATTTCAAAAAGGAAAGCAAAGAGATCTTCCTCAATACTTTTTGGTTTTGAAATTTCTGGAGCTGACTCAGCACCTTTCATAATTGTGGGCCCACAGTAAACACCAACAGGTGTGTATTTACACCTGTTGGTCCGTGTCCGGAGCACTTCACACGCAGTTCTTTTCCTGCCTCCCTATCCGGGTCTATTTTTGACAGTGTGGCTTCTACTGCCCGAAGACGTGGCAATATATACCTCCACACGCTGATGTTACCGGTAGTGTCGTTGAGGTTCGATTGAGATATCGCTTCTCTTTTCTGCATTTGAGATTCATGCTCTTGGATTGAATCTTGGATTCCTGATGGACAGTCCACAAATGGCTCCCGTCATTTCTGTACTGGACATGTACGCCTTCGTTTGAGAAGCCTTTGGAAATGATGGGAGCTCACGTTCCCATCATTTCTGTACAAACCTCATTCTGAGCTTCATGTTAAGATACAGTTACTCTATGAGGCTTTTATTTTGAAAGGGTGGGACTGGGTGGGTGAGAGAGGGGGAGAGGAGACATATTCATAATGTTTGACACACGAACACAGAGGTTATTAAATGACAGGCTTCATCACAAGCATTCGAATTCACTCTGTGGGGCTTTTATTTTGAAATGGGAGGGGGGGGGGGGTTCTCTAAAAATATGTAAGACCTGAATGACTGTATGAGAGAGAGAGAGAGAGAGATAGAGAGACAGAGAGAGAGAGAGAGAGACAGAGAGACAGAGAGAGAGAGAGACAGAGAGAGAGAGAGAGAGAGAGAGAGAGAGAGAGAGAGAGACAGAGAGAGAGAGAGAGACAGAGAGACAGAGAGAGAGAGAGAGCGAGAGAGAGAGACAGACACTTTCTTGATCACTGACTACCTAAACCCAAAATATACATTTCAATAGATTTGTTTTCTAACCTCCAGATTTTGCTTCTGGACCAAGAAAGCGTCCACAAAGCCTCTGCACATCTGTGGATTGAGGGTCTCTTTCAAACGACCAAACAGCTCCAAGTTCTGTTTTTTGACGGCAGCACCAAATCTGAAGAAAAGCTTCCTGTTTGGAATCCATTTCAAGAACCAAGGGAACATGTTGTACACCTGTCAAATAATAAAGTTCATGATACATTTTATGAGGTGAGAGAAAAATGATAAATAACACATTACTTTATTTTAGTTATTTCAAGTAAAAATTAGAAGTTTCATAAAATGTAAAATTATACCGTGATTGACGGGGAGCCAAACAGTTGATTTCGTGAGCTCATATTATGTACCAGGGATGTAAAATCTGGATCATCATATTGAAATCTGCTGCCATAGACCATGGAGCAGATGATGTTAGAGACCGCAAAACGTATCGGTCGGGTCGTATCAAAAGCTTGTCCTGTGGTAAAAGAAAATGATCATTTCTACACAGTATTTCACAGAAAATGTTGCTCACATGATTGATTATCATGATAAGACATTGACCTTTGACGTTCTTAAGCACTCCAATGAGGTGCTGACTTTCCTCAATGATTTTTTCCTCGATCGCCCTCTTGCCCATCCCAAAGTCTTTCAGGTTCATCAAAGCAAAGCGTCTCATCTCTTTCCATGAGTCCCCGTTGGACCATATAATACCTGAGTAGAAGTGGGTCAACAAAATGTGTAACGGCTTTGCAAAATGATACAGTTTTAAGGAGGAGATCTTCTCTTTCCTTACCATGTCCTTGATTGAAGTCATTCATGAGTTGCCTTTGATCCCTGTCTTGAAACTCTTCAGCATGATTAACGAGTGCCTCCTTCACCGTCTTGTATCCAGACAGGACCACCACTTTTTGGGGTCCCATATAGACGGTGAACACTGATCCATATTTCTTGGAAAGCTAGAACAACAGCATAATGTCATGGCATTTCCTGATATAAGACACCAACATGAGAAGGAAGTCAGGATGAAAGAGCTGACGAAGAGGCAGAAACAACAAACCGCCCTACGAGGAAGCGACTCTTACGCACTGCCTTACCTTCAGTAGTGTGTTGTAGGGTCTCTTGAGGTCCAGCAGCAGCAGGTTCCCGAGTAGGGGAAGTGGTTTTGGTCCTGGAGGTTCCTTCCTGTCCCCCTGGGAGCTGAAGCTGAAAGAGGAAACAAGGTAGACGAGCAGCAGGACCACCAGAGCCCCCAACAGGGAGACAGAGCTGGAGGACTGGAGGAGCAGATCTAACATCCCCATGACTTTTCACAAAGTTTCTTGAAGAGCTCACTGCACTGATGACATACACTTCCTTCTGCCTTCAGCTTTGTGACTGTTTGGGTCAAGTCTCTTAAAGAGAAGCACAGCCCAAGGGGAGGGGCACATGGATTAAAAACCTCCCACCAACAAATGAGCCGAACGAGTTTCACTGCTGCTTTGAAAGACAATGGGACAGTCCTGACCCCCCGTGATTCCACCCACAAGCTCCAGACCACCAGGTCCCCTTCCCCCAGCTCAGCAGGGGGCCTATACACCTGGATAATATATGACGAGGGAGATCAGGGTAACAAAGAGGGGCTACACCGATGAGTTGGAAAACAGGTTTTCAGCCAACGACCCCTCGTCAGTGTGACCAACTACAAGAGCCGCCCCCCCCCCCCGCCCCCCCGAAACCGGCTGACGACTGGAATGTGTTGTACTGCAGGTTTGATAAGCCCACTGTGTGGAAAGAAGTCATGAAGAAAGTAAATGAATAATACGTCGACAAATGTAATCAATAGTATCCCAGAAAAAAAGATCAGGAAGTAGGTGAGTACTCTGTACTCTAGTGCAGCGTGACGTCTGAGCTGTGGAATGATGTCATTGTTTGCTTCTTTTCTTACATTATCAGCTTTTTATTGATTGTGATGAGATTGCAATCCCAGTGGTCAGGGTCTACAACAGACAGACAGACAGACAGACAGACAGACAGACAGACAGACAGACAGACAGACAGACAGACAGACAGACAGACAGACAGACAGACAGACAGACAGACAGACAGACAGACAGACAGACAGACAGACAGACAGACAGACAGACAGACAGACAGACAGACAGACAGACAGACAGACAGACAGACAGACAGACAGACAGACAGACAGACAGACAGACATGTTTTGCTACGTTTACACTCAGCGTCTACACTACGCGTTTTTACACTAAGTAAAAATGTGTTCAACTAACCTCAGATTATATATAGATAGATATGTGTAACGTCTATTATAAATATTATGATACCATAATACAGTTCTGTGTTCATCACTTTCATGTTGCTGGTTTAATTCACAATACTACTTCATAATGTACGAGTTAATTTACATTTTGTGTGAATAATCAGAATCGACAAAGTAACTATCACATGAAGATATTGTAATAAGAAGAATATTCAGAAGTATGAAGAAGCATACAAATACTAGAGTTCAAGTACCTCAAAATTGTTCAGTACTTGAGGAATTTAGAGGGACATAAAGATACAAACACATAAAAACAACCAAAGCAAACATTTTATTACGAACAGAGATTGTGTATTTATTTAAGTTCCTCAGTTTGTCTCATGTCTTTTGTTTCACTTGAGGTTAAAAATCGGAAAGAAAAGGAAATATTGTGCAAACATCACCCGCTGAACAGCTTTCCTCAAAGATAATGATGCAGCTGCTTAATTATAATATTCTGAAATATTCATGTGACTTAAACAGTTGTGAGGAACATCATAAAGTAAAGCAGGTCGGGAGGACTCGGTACGGAAGCCCAGAGGGGCCAGTGAGGACAAAATAAATGATCTATTTTCTAAGTCAGAGATTTTCTTGGAAGGTTGTCGAGCAAAGACGCATATCCTTGACAATAATAAAATAAATATAAAAATAAATGAAAATACAAAAAATAAAATGCACAAAAAATTAAAATTAAGGTAATGTTGCTCTGAAAAATAAAGTAGTTCCAAGCGATACAAAAAATACGGACATTTCACGTCCACGAAACCAATAGATTGACCTGCTGCGACGACAACAAAACTCTTGAGTCAACACACTGATGTGCAAATGAATTGTACGAGTGTGTAAAGTTCAGTTTGTTGTTGTAATACACGTGTTGGCCACAAGAGGCGGCAGTGCACCACTCCCTCACGTTCTAAACAGGACTAAAAACAGTCACGTGTTCTTCCAGGTGAGTTTGAATTTACATCCTTTGCTAACACACATTATATTTACATAATATTTACATTATGTTTAAAGTACATGACGACATTCCACCGGTTTTTCCACCCGTTTCAAATATCAACTTTTTCTAAAGGAATTTGGAAAACGATTCCGGCAAAACCAGAATTTATATCTTTTGGGCTTCCGTACCGGAAAGACTGCTCTAACAAACAAACACTGAAGAAGATTAACTTCAATGTGGGAAAATGTTTTTTTAAAAATAATCATTTCAAACAATTTTCTCAATTAAGAGGAAATCTTCCCCAAATCGTCTCTAAAGTTTGTAGAAACACACAAAGTCGTTAAAGTTGGCTTTTAAATGATTCTCCCTCTGATTTAAAACCAATACCTCAGCCTTATTTCCATATTTATTATAGTAATAGCTTCATGTGATTTTTGTCCCTTTTCTGGAGTTTACAAAAACAAAAAAGTAATTTTATTATAATAAATGAAAACATAAAAAGTATAATAACAGATCAAACGCTTGAAATCCAGTCCCAGATGTATTAATAGTGTTTTTAAATGCAGTTAAATTAGTTTGAAATAGTTTGTGTTGAAATGCATAAACAAAATCCAGATCAGTGTTTTTATTGCTGTTCAAGTATTTTTCTTCTGCTGCAAACAAATGAAGTTAAACGCGTAAGAATTGATGAAGTCTTTATTTCAATGATCTTTATTAAAGCATCATGTTCAGAAATGAGTTTGAGGCTGAACGAGTGACAGACTCAGAGCTTCACCTTCACGTTTAAACCGGAGGACGGAGCCTTCAGAGAGAAGACTGCTTCTTATTTATACAGATTTGATCTTTTACATGTTGAATATTCTCTTAAAACTCGACTTCAGGAGGTAAAAACGGGCTCCAGAGGAACACGAGGAGGTTCAGCTGAGAGTTTAAATAAATTAAACAGATTTTAAAAGTCTAAAACATATCTAACTAACCAACAACTGAGAAACTCTCGTCAATAAAAACAACAAATATTAAAGAGGACGCATAAAATATATATTTAGAATTTAACATTTTCTTCATCCAGTTCATTAAAGTTTCTATGAACTATATTTATTCTATCATGAAGCATCATTTATGAGGTCATTTAACGGCAGATGTATTATTAATCAGTTTAATATTGTATCAGAGGAATCAATACTCCATATAAAAATATGAATTCACCTAAAACTGATAATAAACAGACGCATGATAAGTCCTTATGGAACTTAATATCATTTAATTAAAGTCATTATTGATCATACGAAGAATTAAAAGGCCTTTCAGCTTCACCGTCAACTCATCAGAGGATTCAAGAGACAAAGAAGTTGATAATTTAATGATAAATATAACATTAAAGAGCATAAAGTAACTTTAGAGGAACTGCTCATTGAGATATTATAAGAGTTGAACACTAAACCCACCTCAGACACATTAGTGAGAGAATAATGATTATAACTTTTAAAAGTTTATTTTAAGTCGACAACAAGTCATGAAACAGCAGCAGAGACTCGTGAGTCTAATAACAGAAACTTGAAGAGCGTTTCAGAACATACGTCTTAAAACATAGAAGAATAAAAAGGTCTTTCAGCTATAAAGTATATTCTTTAAATGCATAAAACAGGATCTTAGAGATTATCATAAAGTCACTTTAGATGCAGATATAATAAGAGTTTAGAGGCAACATGAAGTCCTTTATATCAGAATCATAACAGAGATATGAGAGTTAGAAGCGTCTCAGCAGAATGAATTCACTTTAAACTGATTATAACCGACATGATCTACCACACATACTCTGTTATCGCCTCTATATGGATTATATTGTTGTAACATTTGTAAAAAGATTCTTTAAGTTACATAACGTCTTTAAAGATGAGCAGCGATACAGAATACAGAATAACAGACTTTAAAGAGAGCCAGAAGCCCTTAAACGGAATATTATAGATATTAAATAAAGGCCTCTGAGCTGTAATGAATTCACCTTGAACACACAAACGTTAAGTCCGTTTAAGATGAATTTACTCCCCGGTGTGTCTCCGGTCCGTCGGCCGGTCTCCTCGCTCTCAAAGCCCGCAGCAGCAGCTCTGAGCCCCGGGGAGAAGCTCCGCTGAGGTCCCGGTCCCTCCTGCAGCCGAACGGTTCACCGGAGAGACCAAAACAAAAAAAAGGTTTTTTTATCCGCTGCAAGCAAAGAAACCAGAGGGCGCGTGAAGTGACGTGACGCAGCAGGTCAGCAGGTGATTGGCTGCTCGGACTGTTCACGCGGAACCGGAGCGGCACGTTTTAAAGGTGCATTTTAGATTATATTATATTATTATTAAGAGAAGCCTGTAAATACACGATGTGAAAAGTTGTATATCCTTCACATTCAGAGGAAACATGAGATTAAAATTAAAGTAATGAAATAAACAAAGTCAAAGTCCTGCAGAAATACAACGCTGGAGATGAAAGAGGTCTGCTGCGTATCTCTGGATGGATTCACACTTTAATTAAACGACTTTTAACACGTCATAACTTATTTTCTCTGTGGATGAACTAACTTCAGCTCCGTCCCAAAAATGATCTAAATTAATTCATAATAAAAGAGAAAACATGATTTGTAGGTTTGAATCTTTAAAACGTTATTTTAAATATAAATGTTGAGTTAATTTCTACTTTTGTTATCATTAGACAGACATGTTGAAAATAAAAAGAACATTTATAATAAATGATTACACATTAATAAAGTATAGGTTAAGTAAAGAAAACGAAAGGTTATTGATGGCACTTTACCAAATTAATAATAAAGTTTTTTGTTTTTACTCGAGCAATAAATGATCCTATATGTGCGAAATAAACAGTATTATTATTATTATCACACATCTGTGAGTTTATGATAAAAACACTGATTAACGTGGAACAAACTGAATAACAAAGTTGAACTAAAAATGTCTTAAAACATTTATCTTCACAATCAGAAAAGAGAAAATAAAGAGTTCAGGACAAAGAAACGAGGAGTCGATCATTTAGTTTGTTGGAGAATTCAAATCACTTCAATAACGGAAAAATAAAGGAAAATGTTAACTTTAAACTGTGTGTCGAGTTAGAAGATAAAACTGCTGCTTTCGTTCAGATCCGCTCGTGCAAATGAAACGGACAACAGACCTGAACACGCGCATGCGTGTTACAAGATACGACAGAGGGATAAGTGTCCAAAATAAAATGGTAAGTTTGAACGAAACGTTTTCCAACATGTAAATAAAGTAAAATATTCATCTTTCAAAGCTGCTAATATGAATCTAATAGTAAGTGACGTTACTTATATGATTCTGTGTTTTAAAAGAGTAAATTCAGCGGAAAGTGAAGCTCGACTGAGACTTTAAAACCATTTGTGCCTCCGCGTTTTTCTCGTTCGTGTCAAACCTTCATGAGAAAGTAGGTCCAAACTGTTCTCTCCACTTACCTCCGTGATGTCAACTTGCCTTTTGTTGGCTGCATGTGTCCGCGTCGCTCCGCCCTTCCGCGCGCACGTGTGTGCGTACGTGCGTGTTGAGAGTCTCAGGTCCGGCGGGATAAGGACTCAACTCCTTCCTTTGCAGCCGATCAGCTGGACTTGTTTCCTGCAGGGAGATCGGACGAGTGCACGCAGCCGGAGGGAGGGAGGGGGACGCAGGCAGAGAGCGGCCGGACAGACCCGGAGACCACGAGCCAGCCAGAAGCACAGCGGGGGGCGTCCGCACCATGTCCTTCAGCCCAAAGCACTCCACCCCCTTCTCAGTCACCGACATTTTGAGCCCGATGGAGGACAGCTACCGGAGGTTCGGAGGCATGGATCCCGGGTCCCAGCTGGGCGCCTACCGGCAGCCGCAGGTCTCTCAGCCCGGTACGCAGCATCATCAGCACCAATCGGCGCAGCAGCAGCCGCCTCACCTCCATCACCATCACCACCACCACCACCACCTGTCCTCCGCCTCTTCATCCTCATCCTCCTCTTCCTCAGCAGCAGCCGCTCTGGGACCAGGAGGGCCCTACCAGCACCACCACCACCACGTGCCCCACGGGGTGCCGCAGTTCTCTGGGCCCGTCGGAGGGTTTTGCAACGGCGGCATCGGGAACGTGGGAGACCTGCCGTCCTACCAGGAGACGGTGAGGAGCGGAGCAGCAACAGCGGGGTGGTACGGAACACCGGAGCCCAGATACCCGACATGTAAGAGGGGCTTCAACTAAAAGTTTTAAATATGAGAAGTTTAAATGAAAGGAAAAGGAGGAAACGTGAGCTGGTTGACGGGAAAATAACGTGAAACGTTCCTTAAATGAGATTAAAGTGACATTTTACCGTTTATTATATGGCACCTTAATTTACAATTAACTCCATTTATTAAGACCTCAAAACTTCTCACAATTAAATGTAGTCACTTTAAAACACTTACATATTAACGTTTAATCGTTAAAGGATCTATAAATTAAATAACGTAACAGCATTTTTAATCATAAAGTGACCACAAAGGGTTCTCAAGAATTACTTTAAATGTGTGAACTCTTATAATGGATATTATAATAATTAGCTCTTATTTTTACTTTAACGGATTTATGAAATAAAGATAAACTGTAAACTTACAGAATTTAAAGCACGATGTTTTGCTGTTTTCACTTTAATATATTTTATTTCTTATTATTTTTAAGTGTTTTTTTTAACAAAACACTAAATTCATCAAGGCCGTAATGGTGGCTGAATTAAATCCATAATGTATTTCATTATTTAACATAATTAATCAGAGATTTCGTTTTATTTGTTTGTTTTTATCCAAACGATGATTTCTCGCTAAGTTTCCAGATTCATGGGCCCGTCCTCCGGGATGAACATGTCCGGGATGGTGGGCAGCTTGGCCGGGATGGACTCCGCCAAGTCCATGGTGACGCTGCACGCGGCGCCGCGGAGGAGGCGGCGCGTGCTCTTCTCGCAGGCGCAGGTGTACGAGCTGGAGCGGCGCTTCAAGCAGCAGAAGTACCTGTCGGCCCCGGAGAGGGAGCACCTGGCCGGGCTGATCCACCTCAGCCCGAACCAGGTCAAGATCTGGTTCCAGAACCACCGCTACAAGCTGAAGCGGCAGTCCAAGGACAAGCAGCCGCTGCAGCAAGACGGAGGAAGCGGCGGTGGAGGAGGAAGTCTGTGCGCGACGACGACCCACCACCGCTCCTCCTCCGTGTCCCCCGTGCTCTCCAAGAACGGCAAGGGCTGCCGGAACGACTCCAGCGGCTCCAACCAGACCGGAAACCGACAGAGTAGCTCGGGGGAGGTCATGGCGGTGACCCCGCAGCAGGTGAACCAGCAGCAGGTGAACCAGCTGTCGTCCACCGAGGAGCTGGACGATTTGTCCCCGAGTCCGCCGCTGGGACTGCACGGTCAGATCAACATGACGCAGACGGACGCGGCGCTAATAGAGTACACAAACAGCATGATCGGCTCCAATTTACTGTACGGGAGAACTTGGTAGGGACACCGGGAGGACGGCGGTACGGGAGCAGGCCTGTGAGGACCTCATTCTCGGGTTGGATTCTTTTATTTTTAGGAGAACCGGCTGGAGGACAAAAACAAGCGCCACTATTTTGCATTTTCTTTCCGTGCGTAAAGTTCTGGTTCCTTTACGCACACAGGGACTCAAGAGACACTCGGTGGTTTTGAGCAACACGGTGTAAACATAAAACTGTGTATTACATCCTGCTCGGAGTGTTGATGTATTTTCTTCTTCTTCAAAACGAAATATTTGTCCTTTTTTTGTAACAGACAGACTGCTGCTGGGTTTAAACCATGAAATCTGACTCGAGGGTCTCCAGGATGAGGCACGCGCGCGCTGTGCTTCCCGTTCATCTACAGTACACCACTAATTAAATTATTGCAGGTTTATACATCTATAGATATATAAAGTCAATACAACGTGAAGCAATAGAGGCGGGAACAATAATCCACACCGTTTCTGTTTGGAATAAAAGGAATTGAGAAATATTTTTCATTGGAAGTAAATATTATTTTGTCACAACTTCTTTCCAGTATATTGAATAAATGATATTTTCATTTTGGACATTTCGATTCTTTTTTATTTTTGTGGACTCTGAAGCATTTTCACAGTGTTTTTAAAATGAGATTTGGAGCAATAACAATAATTATTTAAATGTTAGAAACGGAATATAAACTGGAAATACTTCACAATACCTGCAGGTAAAACACATCTTTATTCTACCGGCAGTTTTAATAAAAATAAGTGACTTTAAAAGTGTGTTTTGTTTAATTTGAATACAATGAATGAACAGATGAGATCGTTGCTGTATACAGATAGAATCCCAACATCACCATTATTCTTTTATTTCACATGTTTTGAACACGGAGAGACTTCTCTCAAAAATAAACACCTCGGGACTCTTTGTCCTCGACACACTTGTGTTTTACAAGTTTTACAGGTTCTGTCTTAAAAATCACAAGTTACACAATACATCGGTTTGTAATAAAAAGGAAAAAAAACACGAATTCAATTGTAAAAGACAACAATAAAATGAAAAAAAAAAAAAAAGACATGTCTGTCATGCCCCCCCCGAAAGTCCAACATTACTTTGAGTTTAATTCCAGTTGTATCTTCTGGATGGAGGAGGAGCAGGGTAACCTCGGCCAGAGCTGTAGCCCTGAAACACACATGATGAAGTTACAACATTTAAAATAAAGTCAGATGTCTCACACAAACACATTATATTAAAAATATATAAATGTGATTCAGTTCATTTCATTTTTAGCGATTTGACGGTTTTTAAATACGTTTATTTCTCATTTTCTTTCAGGAATCGACATGTTTTCTTCACATGGATCAAAGACGTATTAATGAATAAATGTACATTTTATTTAACCTGAACGGTTCCATTAAGATACATTCTCTAAGTTCAGGGAGTCAATCGGTACAAATCATTTAAATCATATCCCATCAATCAAATCGAAAAACAAAAACTGTCTTTATGTTGAAAAAAGAAAAGAAATAAAAATTAAACTCATTTGTATTTTAATGAAAACGTTTCATGTAAAGTGTCAGAAGAGTTGTTTTTAGATTCCCTTCAGGATTTAACACTTTAGTCAAATTGAACTACGTATTTTAAAATGTTATATTTTTTCAATTGGAGCCACTTTTTAATTAAAAAGATGTTTTCAGTTTTCTGATGAAGAAATAATCAGATTTTTGTTTTCCGTCAGTGCTCAAAGATTATATTTAGTGTGAGTTGGAGAAATGTAACAACACATGCTCCGATTGGTCGAAAGTCTTTAGATCCGCTTCAGGAAAAAATAACTAAGAAAAACACTAAAAGTGAGTTTATTAAATCTCTTTTATATAAGTTGTTCTTTTTACACCGCATACGTGTGCATATGTCTTTAACAATCAACCTGTTATTACTTCATATATATTAAGGTTTATGAATACTTTTTTTTAGGTTTGAGAACAGAAAACGTCCAAAATAAACTTTGAATTTTCAGTTGAGGGCAAAACAAAGTTAAAACCTCCGACAGTGAATTCCATTTACCTCCAAAACAAAAAACTGCCAGCATGGATAGAAATCACCGGTAAGTAAAATAAGTTATTGTTTGTTTATCTAATGCAACGGATTAAAATCACTGATCGACATTTATATTTATATTTCAAACACTGAACTTTCTCTCGGCAACTTTTTAAAAGTTAAAAGTTCGTCTTTCTCTCATTTTACTTCATTTGATAAACTATTGAAACCTGTTGAAGCTGCTTTGTTTAAATGTTAAAACGGTTTCTTTAAAGAAAAGTAGCTGTCGACCAATCAGAAGACAGTGTTGATTCAAAATGTTCAGTTTAAAGAGTTTCAGTGAATTTTAGTGTCCCATCTTAATTAAAGATTCTAAATTTAACAAAAAGGAAAAATATTTATGAATAACGGAGCAGAAACAATTAGTCGATGAAGCGTTAACGGTCAACAATTTGTAATATTTGGTGCTCTTCTGTTTCACATGATTATACTGTAAACTGTCTTTTATAAACAGTTAACAATAAAGTGATTGAACTAAAAAAAGAATGGATGAGTAAATCGGTAGATACAAATATTCAGACTTCTAAAACAGTTTAAAACTAACTTTACATCAACAGCCTGATCAGCTGATGAAGAATCCCAAAAAACAGGATAAAAATGTAAGATTCCCCAACAAAAACTCCCGCTGACCAGTGACTCGATCCTCTCAAACGGAGTTTCATTGGTTGGTTTAAAACTGGTTCAGCGGCATCGGCCAATCAGATGGTTGTGGCTCCATAAATCACAGCCTGAACTTCAGAACTTCATCTCTTTACTAAAGGTTTTAATTTTACACCACACGTTGAACATGAAACTGTGACTCCGCCCACAAGCTGGTCAGCGCAGACCGACCCGCGGTAACCCACAGTACCACGGCAACCAGCTCCAGGCCTTTAGTCGTCTACCTTTCAATGTGTAAAGAGATAGACAAGAACCAGCAACATGTGCACAATCAAATAAATAGATCAAAAGAACATATCTGAATTATTTTTGATATTTAATTATTTAATTGATAATATTTTAAATATTGCTGCAACAGTCAGAACCAGAAGCGCATCCGTTTTAGAGACAGTGAAGCAAAATAAAGTTGTTTGACTCGGGGGTGAAAAGTAATGTTTTTACTGTATTTTAATAAAACAAACTTTAAAGAATTTAGTCCCATTACTGCTAAAAGCTTTTATTCTTATATTTTATATATATATATAATATATGAAGCTGACTTGCCACTCTAGTCCCTCGCGTGGTTAACAGAGCCTCCCTACCTGCTGCTGTTGTCCCCGGGTGTCTCTGCGGTCGTCTCTACGATCTCTCCACTCGTCTCTGCGGTTATCGAACCGTTGCTGGTAGCCGCCCGTCGGCGCCGTTGATGCCGGCCCTCCAGCCGGAGCCGCCGCCGCCGCCCCTCCCCCCCCGCCTCCTCCACGGCTCGCGTTCTGCTGATACGACGACTGCTGAGACTGAGCGGCACGATCCCAACCGTGGCCTCCCCGACCTCCGTACGACTGCTGCTGTCTGGAGACACCGACATTCAAAACTGTTTAATACACCGTTTAATATACTGTTCATCATTAATACACCGTTTAATATACTGTTCATCATTAATACACCGTTTAATATACTGTTCATCATTAATACACCGTTTAATATACTGTTCATCATTAATACACCGTTTAATATACTGTTCATCATTAATACACCGTTTAATATACTGTTCATCATTAATACACCGTTAATATACTGTTCATCATTAATACACTGATAATATACTGATAATCATTAAAAACTGTTTAATACACTGTTAATCATTAAAAACTGTTTAATACACCGTTTAATATACTGTTAATCATTAATACACTGTTTAATACACTGATAGCAACATCTGTACTCAATACAGATATTATGAGAGAAGAGCATGTAAAGACCTTGGAGGAGGAAGAACAAGAAGAAGAACAAGAAGAGGAAGACGAGGAAGAAGGAGAAGCCCGTCAGTAGTAGAAACAAAATATCGAAAGATGAAAGGGTTTGTTGGTCAACAGAACGATGACCAGCAGCTATTCTAGATAATTGATGAATCGGAGACTCCATCACTCTGTTTGGAGCGTCTCAGTTTCATAGCGTTGTAACTGAATCTCTTTCTGGGTTTTTGGACTTTGCTGCTGAAAGAGGTCATTTCTTTTCTCTCTTTTATGAAGTTGAATCAGCAGATTCATTCGTTGTTAATCATGAGCTGCAGCTCTTAAAAACAAAAAAACAAACAAATAAAATACAGTTTAAATGGAACAGAAGTGATGTTGAACTTTCTAATCAATAAAACAGGACTGCTGGAGTTGAGATGATGAACGTCCATCCCGCAGATAAACATGCGTCGGAGGCCAGGCGACCTTTGACCTCCCTAAAGCCCCCATCGGCCGGGCTTTTACCTCCGGACGGAGACGAGAAGCTGCTCTCCTCTCCGACGACTCAACGCGAACGAGCAGAGCATGAAACGGAGCGGCTTCGCATCCGGAGCGGATTCGCATCCGGAGCGGATTCCCATCCGGAGCGGATTCGCATCCGGAGCGGATTCGCATCCGGAGCGGATTCGCATCCGGAGCGGATTCGCATCCGGAGCGGATTCGCATCCGGAGCGGATTCGCATCCGGAGCGGATTCGCATCCGGAGCGGATTCGCATACGGAGCGGATTCGCATCCGGAGCGGATCCTCGACGTGGCGTCCGTGGGACCGAGCGACACGGCGCCTGACAATGCGTCAAAGCAACAGTGATATTAAAAGTCTCAGGAACAAAAGAAGAAGAGAAGGAACGTGGAGCCCCCCCCCCACATCCCTCATTACTGAACCATGTCACACTCGGGACCAGAGCCGGACTAAACCGGTAATCCCCCCTCCTCTAAAGTTCCTCCCCTGCATTTCATTTATCTGGTCCGGTTCCCGAGTACTTTAAAGAAACTGTTTCTTCAGCCGCTGCTTAATAACTACTGACCCGAGGTGACTCGGAGCCACAATGGGCCTGAAAAGTTGAACTGGAGAACCTGATTAGGAACTGCTGAGAGGAGGAAGGTCTGGAGCCAGAATCAACCAGCAGCATTACTGATGCCTCATTAAGCTGCACAAACCTCCTCCAGAGAAATCTGTTTTAGAGCGACGGAGAAAAAAAGAAACCCCCGATGGAGGAAGGCTGGAAAAACAGACACAACAACAGAGGGAAGTTTGAGGAAAAGGAGGTTCAATCACATCAAGAAAAGACACAAAATGAACCCAACTTTCAATGGAGGGGTCGATAAAGACCGTGGCTGACAAAGTAACAAAGATTAAATTCATCGTTTGAGTTAGAAGGATGAAAAGATGTCTCTTCACTTTCTCTTTCTTCAGATGAAGAGAGTTGTAACGTCCAGCATGCTAACCATGAACTTCCAGCGACCAACCAGAAACCCCCCCCCAAAAAAACAACATTGATTTTCCCACGAAGCAGACAAACCGGCCCGACTCACCTTGGATACTGGGACTGCTGGTAGGAAGGAGGCGCTCCCAGTAAACTGTTGTGCCTGGAATCTACGGAGGACAAAAGACGACATGTTCACCGGCGGTTTGAAGTTTTTGGACGAGAGGACGGCAGTCTGTCCCGAGTTTAACCTGTTATTAATGGGAGACAATACAGCTGAAAAAATGTGAAACTTCCAAAATTGATTTCTTAATTTAAGAACATTATTTGTTGTATGGAAGTTTTTCTGTGAATGTTATGTTTAAATTTGCAAATGAGGCATTATCTAATGATAACTTCTGGTTGATTTAGCAGAAATCTACAGACGCAAACAGACAAGTAAAATAAACACCCGAATGTGAGTTTTGGATTATTTCTTTCAACTCGTGTGAAAAAAAGACACGTTTAGGAAGTAAAATAAGACTTAAACCTCTAAAACTGACGCCTCTCCTTAATACATTAGACTTTAACATGTGGGTTTCCTTTAAAAACTCAACTGGGTCATAATGAAATAAAAAGGAGAAACACTTCAGATTCACATCATCCGAGTTGAACTGCAGAAAATCCTCCAGTTTCATTGTTTAGAAGCCAAAAAACCACGAACATGGAGACTAATTAACCCAATTCAAGTCAGCATTCACCGTGAAGGTTTAATTTAAAAACACAAACTATTTCATTTCCGTCACGGAGACGGAGCGGATCGGCCGTCGTGATGAAACGAAGCGGTGTGAAGCGGCTCTGGAGGGGTGGAGGTGGACTCTGAGAGGCGGGTAACGCCGCATTTGCATTTTTTTGTTCAGAAAATGAAATAAGCATTCAGCCGGCAGCATTGTGGACGCCTCAAGTACCCTGGTGCCATCGCTGCAGGCCCTTCACAAAGACACACTTAAAAAAACGGGAGCTAACGGCTTCTTCCAGATTCAACGTCGCCATGGCAATGACCAGCTGCGAGGGCCGCGGACTTGTTTGTTTATAGGGGGGGGGGGGGGGGGGGGGGGGGGGGCAGGCCTGTTGAGTGAGTCGGTGAAGGGGGCCACGAACCCCCCCCCCCCCAAAAAAAGATGGGACCCGGACTCTCAACATTCACAAACCTGGAGAAGAGTTTGCTGTGGAAACTGGGAGTCGACAGGATCGATCAGGACAACAGGGGGGGGGGAATATTAAATACATCACAACAACACTCCATGTTCACAGCTGATTATCATTTTCAGTCTATTACTGCGTTACCAGCGGCTCAAACGTGACTACATGCTGGTTCTTTCAGTCGGGTTTATCAGTCAAATGTAGCATCACTAAAAAAACGGATTTACAGAAAATCTGCTGGAGAAACAATGCAAATAAAAAGTGATATTTGTAGAAGTGTGGTTGTTAAACGACATATCAGACTTTGTCTGTCAGAGAACAGTTAAGACCTGGACTAATAGATGATAAGAAGACACCGTTTAACAAAATGCTTTACATCGTCTGAAGTGAACGTATCTTCAGAAGCGAAGAAAGAATGATCCTCTGCTCACCAGACTCCTGTTGCCTCCTTCAGTTGGTTTGTGTTTTTATATCACAAACAAACTATCAAACTAAAACACCGACTGTGTAGAAGTACCTCATGAAACCCCACTTCAAACCGTTTTCCATCCACTACTTTCATGCAAATATTAGGAGTTGGTTCATGGAGCCAATTCTCCTGTCGGGTGCCATTAAACCACTGAAGAAGACACAAAAGCATTGATCCAGAGGGACGTTGTGTGTAGCTGCAGAACATATTAAATTTAATGTGAGGAAGATGAGTCCAAGTCTTCAGGAAGAGAGCCGGGCTTTAAGGCTAATTTTAATTCTTCCCATAGACGTCTATTGGAAGAGACACACGACGTTCAAAATATTATTTTTACCCCGAAAAAACGGAGCGTACTTTCCAGATTTCACTGCTCCCTCACATCAACAAGTGTGGTTTTATGATATGAAATATGATTTGAATACGTTAATCATTTCACTCATGATGTTGCTGGTTGTGTGTTTTTAAATTGATGGAGAAATGAAGGTAATGTGATGTGGAAGCATGTGACTGGATGGTGACCATCTTTTTTTATTTTCTGTCCAAAGCATCATGGGAAAACTTGTTGACGTGAGCAAAATGATCCTGTCCTCAATAAATGACTTATTTTTTATCCAGTTGGGACATTTCCCATCAGCCTCAGCTGTATTTTGTGTTAATTGCTAATTAGCTTAGCATGCCAACACGAGCCTGTGAGCGTGCTGATGTCAGCATTTAGCTCAAAGCACCGCGGCGTCCAAATACATCGTAACAAAGAGCTGCTAGCGCCGCTGTCTTTTTTCTGTAACCGTCCGACATTCTGCACGTTTGAAGTCGATGTTTTGAAGCTAAAAACAGCTGATTTTACATTTGTTAAGACATTTAAAATCTATTTTCTGTAAAAACCCTAAGTTTACAAGATAATGTGCTTCTTAGGACATAAAAACATCGAAAAGCGTCACGGAAATGTGCCAGTGGAACGTGTTTTGAGACGCCTCTCAAAGACGAACTCTGGTCTACATTACTATCCTACTGTGCATTTATAGTAATTAGTTAGAAATTGAATAAAACGTCAGGCTTACAGATCTTTTGAGTGAGAGGAACCTCAAACCTTCAGCAGATTAAAGCTCATAAAAGAGTCTTTTGGGACACTAACTGGAGACTTAAGCATTTTTGGAAACTCGTGAATATGATTAAAATGTTAGAAAACAGAAATAATCTGTTTTCAGACCCGATAACTTCAATGAAAATATCCCACCAGCTCTCGGCTGCTATTAAAAGTAGTAAAAGGCACAATTAGCAGCCAGCAGGCGGACGGATCATTTTGTTTGCGTCAGTCAGTTTTCATGTTTGATTATCTCTTCACCAACAAACTTTAAGTGGACCACCCAGTCGGGCTCCAATTATAACTCCACAACACTCCGGTCTTCTTCTTCCACATCGGGAAAAAAGGAGAGAATTACAAGTGGACACCTGTCAATCTCCTGAATTAACAATGATCTGACCGTGTATAGACCTCCAGTCTGCGCCGGACAAAAGCAAACAAAGGATTACGCTTTAAATCCTTAAAACACGCTGCGGCCACAGTATTAATGCGGGGGGGATTACAACCGCGCTAAACAACTAAACGTCTCTCTCCGCCTCTTTTCAATTAGTTCTACTCTTTGACTCAGTGAGGAGGAGGACAGTAACTTCTCTGCAGACGGACGGACTCGGCCGGCCGCTTCACCGGCCGACAGCACATGTTTAGGAAAGATTAAAACCTTTGACGCTTACAATCACAAAGAATCATTTGGATGATACGATACAAGACTTCCAGTGCAAAACTAAATAAACCAAATTTCTAAAAAGACATCAGTGTGTAAAAGAACAGAAGCAGCTGTACATGAACCGTCCAATCAAAGAAGCTCAACTCACTAAGAATGAGTAAAACAATTCACTTTGTTCAGTACTCTTCATGCTTTCAGGTATGAAGTATTATATTTACGACAAAGACTTTGTTCAAAGCATTCAACATTGTTCCACTCTCATGATTTATATCCAACAAAACCTCAAACTTCTGAACGACTCTTTCAGTTTTTCTTCACTACAACATCTTTGAATACCTTCTGACCTCCGACAGTAGAAACCTTTGTTCCCGTTTGAGCTCAAATCAATGTTGGAGTAAAACCACAAAAGGTGAATACATCTCCTGTGAGATTGTTGTGAAGTTTTAAAAAGTATTTTGTGTAAATGCCGTTACCAGCAGCGCCTCGTGCGTCTGCTGACCCCTCATTACTGAAGTCGGTCCAACCGGCCAGCGAGAAGCAGCTCTTACAGTTGATCCTGAAGTGCTTTGGGAGTTTGGAGGCGTATCGGCCGCTGGATGAATCCGTTACTTTGCTGCCCCCCGGTTCAAATGCGGTGCCAAAGGCACAAAGGCCCCGCGGCGCGTTCCAGAGGCAGCGTGTTGACACATCACCGCGGGGGGTAGCAGGCGCCGTCAAAAGAGGAAGTTAACTTTGGTTTCAACCCTCTTCAGAGCGCATCACACACCCAATCAAGCGGGATCCTCCCGGACGCTTTTATCAGGGGGGGGGCACTCCAACAGTCTCATTACTGGCCCGGGTCTCCCACATCGCTAATCAGCAACCCCCCCCCCCCACCTCACCCAAAACCACAAAAGCCCAAAGCCAGCAGTGATTACTGGCCGAGCGGAGGACCGGCCCTGAGAAAGAGTCGTCTGGACAAAGCGAGCTGTCCGGCCTCCCGCTGCAGGAGAAAGGCCCACTTGTCTGGATAATCACATTCCTACGGACGCCGATATTATCGTCGGTTAAGTCCAGATTTCACCACCAATGTTAAGCAGAAATCCTGGAGTTAACAGCTCCTAAAGACCTGATGATCAGTTATAAATATTATTCTACGCCAAAACTGAGCTGGAGGAAAAATAAATCAAAGGTTTACAGCTTCAAATGGACAAAAAGCTGCAGAACTCCTGGAGTCAACGCCTTAAAAAGAACTCATGATCGTTCAAAAATCTGCCGCAATCTGGAGGAGCCAAAAAAAATCCATTTGCATCAAGTGGCACCAAGAATAGCTGCGACTCCCCCGCACGCCATCAGCGGGCAGATGAGATTATTCATCTACTTGCAAATTGGCACATCAAAGTCACACCGGAGGAGAGAGCTGGCAGAGGGGCCGGGGGGCCACAGCGTGGACAAAGTGAAATAAAAAAAACTATTTTATCTTCATCATATCGGACACGATGTTTGTCATGAAGAAGCAGGTTCGATGTTTGTTTTATTCATTAGTTTTGCTGCTTAATTAATAGACTCTTTAAAAACTTGTTTTGAGGCAAAAAGCTTCATTTAATCTGCACGAGATCTTCGTTTCAAACACGATAAATACAAACAAAACATATCCATTGATTTAGAATGCATTGTAGAACCTAGAGGAGAAGGTTGACTGTTTATTTAGAGCTCGGTGTTGTTCTCATCACTTCCTTTGTGACAATCCTTTTAGTCTGAGTGTCGTAAAGCTGCATTCTCTCTAGTGTCCACCAGGGGGCGACTCCTCTGGTTGTATAGAAGTCTATAGAAAATGACTCTACTTCTCTCTTGATTTATTCCCTCAGTAAACATTGTAAACATGAGTTTATGTCTCAATCTCTAGTTTCAAGTCTTCTTCAACACAGCATGATGTTCATTTAGTACATTATGGTGCGTTAGCGTGCGTTAGCGTACGTTAGCTTCTTACGTTGGAACGACTGGTGGCCTCCTCTGTGGGCACCGCGGTAGCTTCCTTGTTGGTACATGTTGGGTGGCGGGGCGTTGCTGTACTGTCCACCGCGGCTTCTGTTCACACTGTGACTGAAGGAAGAGAAAAGTGTGATGTAAGAATCAGAGTTACTACAACAACAACAACAACAACAACAAATCAAACTCACAAACGAGCTCACAGAGCTGTGACGGTTTGGGGCGTTTAGCTTCAGATGAAACATGAAAAACAACAGGAAGTCCTGTTTGTTTTTAGCAATACTACTACTCTTATCTGTACTCTCATTACTTGATAACAATTTAATAAATAACAGCATTAGAATTTATTCACATTTTTAAAACATAAATGAATTATTATACAGCAGCAACAGTAATGTTTACAGCAGCAAAGTCACTGTATGAAGTCTATAATGTCTGGAAACAAATCTAAAACATACAGGAGTCAAAGCTCATGTTGTGTTTTCAGATCTCAGAGGTGAACAACAGAGTGAGGAACCAAAGCAACAGAAACTCTGATAGCGATGCTCAGAGCAGCTGTTCGTTTGGCCCCATCGAGGCGCATAACTGCCGAAATCACTGAATCAACGACTTAGTTTAGCAAGAAGAAAAGAAGAAAAGAAGAAGATTGGAGCAACATTCCGTTTCTTCGAATCGTGCATAATTAATTCCACAGTCGGACCGAGCCAGATGTTCAATTATTCACATTTCCTTAATGATAATATCAACGTGTGGAGGAGAGAGCTTAGATCATAATCAAGGATGGCTGGTTAACGGGCAGCGACGGACACTTTTTCCATTTTAAAATACTGTAACCGTGAACACTGAGTCACTGCGGAATCAGCAGTCGTCGTTTAACACCGTGAAATGACATCGTCGCTCGCTGCAGGACGGTCTACCGGCAGCTGTGAGCGGAGACGTTGAGCGGAAAATGATTTCATAAACTCTTAAGATGTCACGGTTCAAACGTGGAGGACAAAGAACCAACTTTTTGTGTTTCTCTCCAGAGGTTACTGACGATGATCACCGATAAACTACGACTGTGATTGAACTGCATCTCAACCGTGTGGATATTAAACGTGAGCAAGTCGGTCTTATGGAATGCTGAGAGGCGTCAACGGTTCAACCCCTGAATCCCAAATAGATGAAACAACCGAGTTTATATTTGTCGCGGTGAAGCGATGAGATATGAGTTTACAGATGATAATCCCTCCTCTATCGCGGAGGTTAGTCTGTCTTTTTGCCAGTTACTCCTTCAGTCTACGTTCATATCTCAGAGTTTCACTCGTCGTCTTTTTCATTCTTCAGTTCATTTAGTTTGCTCGTCTTCTGGTGTTCCAGAGAATAAACTCCTCCGTTCAGGCTCAGATCTGTGGCTCACGCTACGAGTACAGACGGAGCCGTAGAGCGCATTAGAGAGATCGACGGTGAATCGATGAACTCACCCCAGAGCCCTGAAGCCGGACTGGTCCAGGTGAGCCTGCTGCCTGTGCTGGTTGAAGCCCAGCTGGGGTCTCCATGGTTCTCTGTTGCCCTTCTCCCAGTCCCCCGGCTTCAGCACCTTGTTGGGCATCCTGACAACAACAAACAAACAGACTCAAAGCTGCACTGAGATAAAGAGTTTTATGTGAATGTCAGAGGAGAGTGTAGACTCTCAAATAGACACTTCTGATCAATAATCAGTTCATGTTTATCAATATTACTTTTCTTCATTAGTTTCCATTCGGCTCTGGTGTTAGCATCACCTCTGATACACATATTTAATCTTTGTTGTATTTTACTGTATTTATTTACTTTACTCTTATTGCTATTTTATTATATTTTGCAATGTGTCAGTTTTATTTAGTTTACATTTAAAAAAAAGTGTATTCTATTGTTTGTATTTTTATTCTATTGTTTTTGGCTCATCTTTAATGAAACTGTCACAAGAATTTCCTTTGTTATTAATAAAGTCGTTTGATCTTCTTGTGATTAAACTGATTTGTGTTTGTTTCATCTCTTGCTATTATTCTGATCACGCTCTGTGAGCTCGTTAGGCTGCAATCTTTGCATTAAATGTGTTATGCAAATTATATAATAATTATATTACATGAACAAGTTGTGTGTGCATAACATAATGAGCCATATATATATATATATATATTAAACGTAATGATAATATGTAATGATAAACGTAATGATAATATGATATATATTCATATTTATATTAACGAAAGCATTTCTGAGATGAAATAAGTCCTCACTTGGCTCCAGGAAGGAGGACCGCCTTGAACACAAAGTCGGCTGCAAAGTGCGGATCTTTGAACTTCACCCTGGAAAAAAAGGAGAAGAAAATCAGTTTCAAGTGCGGCCAGAAAGAGTTCCATTGGTTCACTTTCTTTCTGTTCCCGAGTCGGTGACGTTTGATGTGGAGGATTATTCAGGCGAAGAAGCGTTTCATCACATTCTCACCCGGCCTCGGCCACTGTTCCCGTTGAGCCTCAGACAGAGAGCGGCTACACACTCGTGTTACTCTAATGAAAGGTGGCTGAACACATTCTCACGGCTCAACTCTGAAAATAAAACGCTTTCAAGCTTCGCTGAAAATGTCTCAACAAGTAAGACCGTCAGTGAATCAGTGGGACGACATAGACCGAGAAGAAACATGCAGATATCCGACTGACATGGTTCCTATATGTCATCCATATACATCGCTCTATAGATCTATATTGACATAGATCTATAGAGCTAGGAACTAGAAACCAACAGGACCACCCGTCCTTTTCTCATTTAGATCAAACCATGACGAGTGTTCATGAAGGAAAGTCAGATGTCTCAAACCTTTAAGTGTTGAACTGTCTGAGAACAGAAGAACGTATGATGCTAGCTGGGTTCTTACCCGATGGCGTGGTTCTGTTCAATGTCCCGCAGCGTTGGGATGGGTGACGTCACCAGCCTGACGGACAAATGACACGAAAACAAATAATCAGGTGCGTCGTTGCACTTCTTCAGCTCCGTCAGCCTTAAGAACACGAGACAAAGGAGGTGAGCACGAAGCCGGCGTTTCCTTACTCATCTGGTAGAATTGGTTTGTCGTCAAGATTTAACGTTCCCAGGATCCCATGACAGAGCTCCGCAGGGATCTCAGTGCCCTGGAGGAGGTGAAGGTGCAGATTGTATATCAAGCAGTGAATGGTGATGGTGTTAAGTGAACAGTAGAACATACGTCATACATGTTATAACACCGTGTGACTTATAGGGATGACCCCCGAAACCAGCTTCTACACGAGGAAATCCCCGGAGCATCGATGCGGTCCGGAGCTGATGGTCATGGTCTTAAAGATTTTGTAACTTTTTGTGTTGCTGCCCAAGAGAAACAGTTTATTTACATGCAAGAACAATAAAGAAATGTTAATGTTGTCCCACAGAATAATCAAAAAGAAGAGATCAGCAGAATAGCAAAAGGTATTACAATCAATAGGATCGCTGGTTATTATCCTCGCACCTTATCAGACGGTGTGAATCCTTCTGTCCGCTAACGAGGGAGCAGCTTCACTGATCATGTTTAGTTTCCCCAGAGGATGAACCCCGTCTAATCAGATGTCTATCATCTATGTCTAGACAGGCGGTGGTTCAGTCGAACTCTTTAGACATTTGTCTCACAGGTTGTGGAACAGAATGTATTTTATAATGCTGCACATTTGTCACCGTTAACCAAAGTGGATTTATTTTTAAACGTAATGATAACTTTACGTGGCTAACTGTGGCTCAGGAGGCAGAGCGGGCCTCATAAGAGCAAATAAGTGCTGAAATGAACATTTTAACTGACATTTCCACATCAACGTATATGATCTTAAATAGGTAAACCAGCCACTTCTGCAGATATTCATGTTAATTAAAAGACTTTGCATCAAACGGTAGTGCCAGATGTAACCGAGCTTTAATCAAATCTGCAAAAGGAAAATGACAAACGTATTCACGTTTCATCCACGACCGAGTATAAGAAGCTGCTTTCATGGATGTAAACAGTGGGTGGAGCCAATTCTCCAGGCAGCCGCCATTTAAAGCGCAGAAGAAGAAGACGCGACGACGTCATGAAAAATGAAATGTTTTGGGGAAAAATGGAGTAGAGAAACAATTCTCGTTTCTGTTTGTTGTCTTTCATCCTTTGATGTTTTCTCTAGTGCCACCAGCAGGACAACCTTCACATGTTCAGTCTACTACCCGTACGACTCTAACGTAGATAAACCATCGCTATATTTTGGGGATTTAATTAACATTTGACGAGTTGTCTTCAGGTTGGTTTCTTGTTTTAAGGAAGAAAACTGACAGCGCGTCTTCAAACGTGTTCAGTATTTGTTCAGATGTGATCCGTCCTCATTAATGTTGCTGCTGTATTCATTTGAGTCACTGTTCAGAAATACTCTTTAAGAAGTGTTTTAACCCAGTGAGTAAATAACTCCGAACAACAACAACTGTCCTTGCTTTTACAAATACATAATCAACGAGAGTGAATCGGACTCACACGACACCTGCTCAGCTACACAAACATCTGCAGCACAGTGACGCAGGAGGCAGAGCTTCCACTGGATGTGGGAGTTTGATTTATAAAACCATAGAAGAAGACTATTATTACAGTGTTGACGGGGGGGGGGCAGCTGCACGATGCATCACAGCGCAGAGAATGATATTAATTTAAAGGAACAAGCTGCTGCATCATCAAACCTACTGGTGAACTTCGTCAGACGCTGCAGGTTGTTGGTGCTCCTGTTCAGAGAGAGTACTCCAGATACTTCACTGACGTAAGAGTAGCAATACTGCAGTGTAGAAATACTCAGAATACACTCAAAGTATCAACGGTAAAAGTACTAATTATGCAGAATAATGTATTTTATATTACTGGATTGTGATTATTGATGCGTTAATGTGTTCAACACGTTAATGTCGCAGCTGGTAAGAACAGAACTGCAAATTAACTGCTGTTATTAAACATGTTGTAATGAAAACTAATGCCGAGCAGTAAAAAGTACGATATTTGCCTCTGATGTTGTGAAGTGTAAAGTAGCTTCTCAAGTAAAGTACAAGTAACTCAAAAGTGTACTTAAATACAGTACTTGAGTAAATGTTAACCATAAGACAACATTTCCCATCAGCCTCTTCGTCGCTTCCTGTCTGAAAAGTGCAGCGACTGTTTGATGGTTTTTAAAATAAACTACATTTACTTCTGTGGACAGAAGGAACTGCTCGGCCCCATCGGGTTGATTTGAATTCATGGCGGAGTTTTGTGTTTCGTTACCTCTTGAGATTCTGTGCGGTAGAGTTCCTGGATGAAGTCGGAGAGCGGGTGAGACTTGTGGAGAAAGAGCACGTCGCTGCCCAGACTGTTTCTCCTCACTGCAACAGAGAACACGCAGCGAAACACCTGAAAATGTCCCCTCACACAAACACTGAAACACATTTTGTCCGACATGCTCATCGTAAAGAGAAATCCAGAGTTGGTGGAGTTTTCGCTCACCTTCCTCAGGTGAGAGGTCGGGGTAGACGTTGTCCAGAGCCGCCCTCAGCCGACTTTCATCCACGAAAGGCAACAAGGCCACACCTTCAAAATAAAGCACATATACGGGAACTTAACATCTTTGTGTGCCACAATCTTAGGATTTGGTGACATCTAGTGGCGAGGTTTCAGATTACAACGAACTGAATACTCCGGCCGCTCCTTCCTTACCACGACTGAGGTAACAAAACCACATGAAAGGCCATCAACTGTATGTAAGACGTGGACGGTTTCAAGTCACGAATTTGGCAATTCTGGTCGTCGCCATCTTGTGTTTTTTTTTGCAACCAGTGAACAGGAAGTGACCATATCTGGACTGAGGAGGAGTGACGTGGAGTCATTTTCTCATAGACTTCCATACAACCAGAGGAGTCGCCCCCTGGTGGACACTAGAGAGGATGCAGCTTTAACACATGAAGCTTTGGATTCACTTTAAGAACTGGAGGTTGTCGACTGTGGCATCTTTCAAGACCTTCGCCTCAGACTACTTTAGGAGCAATGAAAGTCTATATAGTCTATTGAAGTATATTATAGTTATCAATATGATCATACAGTTCTGCTAATAGATCACTCTAAAAGACACACTGGCCCTTTAAAAGCAGTGTTATTGAGCGGGCAGTCACTCACCCTGCCAGGCGTATTTCTTGCCGTTGAGATCAATGGCGAAGTCGTCGGGGTAGAAATCGATGATGGAAGAATCCTGCGTCAAGAGAAGTGTGAGACTTGAAATAAGCAGCTCAGAGTGAAAACTACTCTCTGCACCTCCCGATCTCTCTCTCTGCACCTCCCGATCTCTCTCTCTGCACCTCCCGATCTCTCTCTCTGCACCTCCCGATCTCTCTCTCTGCACCTCCCGATCTCTCTCTCTGCACCTCCCGATCTCTCTCTCTGCACCTCCCGATCTCTCTCTCTCTCTGCACCTCCCGATCTCTCTCTCTCTCTGCACCTCCCGATCTCTCTCTCTGCACCTCCCGATCTCTCTCTCTGCACCTCCCGATCTCTCTCTCTGCACCTCCCGATCTCTCTCTCTGCACCTCCCGATCTCTCTCTCTGCACCTCCCGATCTCTCTCTCTGCACCTCCCGATCTCTCTCTCTGCACCTCCCGATCTCTCTCTCTGCACCTCCCGATCTCTCTCTCTGCACCTCCCGATCTCTCTCTCTGCACCTCCCGATCTCTCTCTCTGCACCTCCTTCAGGACTCGACACTTACCGGACTGCTCATGAGGCTCCGCCATGTGGCGGGCAGGAAGTTGCCGCTGGCGGCGGGAAACACTCCCATCAGCTGCTCCAGTGGCTTGAACTGGACACGACAACAACACACAAACAAGTTATTTACACACTCGTAGTTACTCTCCGATTCAACTAGTCTGGTTTTAACTCTATCAAAACAAGATTTATGAAACTTCTTGTTGTGATCCATGACACGAAAAGGTATTATTGTTGCTCAGTTCAACTTCTGAGTAAAAATTTCCTGGACTTCTGGCAATCTTCCACTGTATTTTACAATTTGTAGGAATCAAAACTATTTAATTGAGGGCTCTTTAAGTGCTCAAAAGCGCTATCCTCTTTGCATTTTGCTTGCATATTGGTTCATGCACTTCCTTGTCTATGGGGAACCATTTTAAATGCTATTTGTGTCATTATTCAAAAGCCGTTACATTGTGAAATTTACATTTACTTCAAAATCACAAGTTAGAGCAAAAAACTCTTCTAAAGAACTCTACAGGGATGACTCATTGTTGTCGTCCAACAGGAAGTCGTCATCACAGAATTCCATTATATTTTGGATTATTACAGAAAATGATCTCCGCGTCGAACAAACATTTACAGGTTTTGTTCATCAAGATAACCTTCACTCATGAACTCCACGTTTATGATGTTTGAAGTGTAAAGCGACGTCTTTTATATCGGACAACTAAACGTTAACTCTGCAGCTTGTGTTAAACAACTTATTTCTAACCAAAAACTGACTTTTAGACGAGGGAACAGGAAGTGTAAAGATGCTGACTAATTTCTGGTTGTTAGGTCACATTCCTGCAGAACTCTATTGCCGGTTCAATAAAATAACAAAAAACACAGATAAAGATTTGTACCAGCAGAAATGTTTTGTGGTCAAATTCTTAATCCTAAATATTTAGAAACAATACGAGAAAAAGTCTCCCAACTTCACGTGTTCCTCTCTTTTATTGTGAAGGCTCTAAAACTGTTGCGTTTGTGGATTTCTATCATAAAGCCACCCGGCATAGATGTGGCAGCGAGTTTACTGGCATTTGATTGGAGCAACAGATTCAACAAAAACGCCGCCTTTGTTAGAGTCGGTGATGAAGTGGGAGACGAGAGAAAACAAAGAGAGAAGTTCTCAGTGCGTTCTTACCGGTTTGGTGTCCTTGTCAAAGTCCGTGAACATCCCTTTGATGTCTTTGAAGTCGGAGGCGAACGGAGCGTAGTGGAACGGGAAGTACCACTGCCAGGAGGCGCAGCCCTGCAGATCAACAGACACAAGCACCGGCTTTAATATCACGTCACATGTCGGGAGGAATCACAGGCGGGACACGAGGCCACGAGCTGCAGACGGTTCAGCATTTAACTCAAGGCTGCCGCTAACATTTACCCTCACGGGGGGATTTAATCCATTACATTAAATGTCCAAAAATAGTTTAAATGTTCGTCACAACAATTACCCACAGCCATTTTCAAATTGCTTTGTTCAACAGTCCAAATATGTTCAATTATTATTATATAAAACAATACATTTTCACATTGCAGAACCTGCAACCAGAGAGTGAAATTCAAGAATCACATCCAAATTATGCATTTTATTTATTTATTTTAATTAAATAAATACATTTACAGAATACTTTTACACCCACAGCAGGTTTAATCTGATGAATTTTAGATTTACACGCGTGATTGTAGAGAACAAACACCAGATTGCATATTCATGACCTTTAAAACATGAACCAAACCTTCAAGACTTTGTTTGAATCCTGCAGAGAACGGTTGGCGTTAGTATTTAATAATGATTCATCAATGTAAACCTCTGCTTGATTTAATATCCGCCCGACAACCGACAGTTGGTTTCTCTTCCCTTTGTGTCACAAACATGAAAGTACAGCAATGAATGCATATTTTCACTTTGTTTATATTTACTGATTTAATAGTACCTTCTGATCAGGATTATTTAATGCTAAGCAAACGCCTGTTTGCACAGTTTGTGTGATCGTAGGATATAAAACATCAGATAACTTTGTTTAAATCGAGCTTTTTTTCAGAGTATATTTGAATGTGAGAATATCTCTAACCTCTCCAAGTTTGATTAAAGACTTCATGATTAATCACAAACTCATTTTCTGTTGGATTTAATATCTTTAAGTGTTAGAAGCGAAGTCACGACTGACAAAATTAGGGAAAAACAAAACTTAAGGGCGACCAGGAAGTAGAACAGAAAAAGCTCGTCTTTGCCCTTTTTCCTTTAAAAAAGTTCCGCTGCAGCACAAAGCTTAAAATCCAATCTGAGCAGCCCAACGCTGACATTTAAAGAACCTCCACAGAGCGGAACCCTGATCAGACCAGAGCGTGTTTAAAAACTGAAAGGCAGATTCACGTCTACAGACTTCAACGGCGAGACGTCGAACCCTTTTAACTGCCGACTCGGCGCGCTTCTCTCTCCGTGAAGCTGGAGAGAGAACCCTCCACACGAGAGGCTCTCGCATCGCTACAGTAACTCTCCTCAGCTGTGTGTTGTTTTTAGCTGTTTTTTGGGAGCGAAGAAGAGAAATGGAACTCATCCCTCCTGAACAAACCCCGTCTTGGCACCAGAGAACAACCTTCACTTCCCACAATGCACCTCTGAGGAAACCCCGCTGCGATAAACCCACCAATCTCAGCCGCGCTCCGTCACTAAAGACGCTCATTCACGTGATAACATGGAGACGTTACCGGCACAACAGCCAGAGGATGATCCACTCGGCACGGATCATTTACGGTAATGTGACTAAATGTTTTGGCTCGAGGACATTTGTGACCTTCGTCGGCCAAAAGACGACAAACCACAAGAAGAAAGAATAAATAATGCAGCTAAACACTTATGAATGGATGCGATGGTCATTAAGATCGATGGTTTAGTCGATGCGACGGCCAACGAAATGTCCAAAACAAAGAGAAACAGCTGATTTATCACAAATCGATTATTAAACAGTCGGCGATTAATTCGAATTGACAAAGCGATTAATTAAGCACTAGTTTGATTTAAATCAAATAGTTAAAAAAAAAAAAAAAAAGAACTACAACACACTGAAATTTAATAATTAAAACTAATGAACAGAGTTAAATTATCACACTAAATATCAGATTATTTTACACAACAATCGACTCAAGATTATAAAATATTCTCATTGCTTCAATCATATCACACAAAAAACAATGAAATAAAATCAAAAACCTTCGTTGGCAGAACTTAAGGACTTTCAGTTCTGTTTAAAATGAAAGTGGCTTTTACAAACCAAATATAAGAAAATGCACGATTAATTATTCAGCATGAATTATTCAACCTTTATTGTTCCAGATGAACAAACTTCACATCCTCCATGAAGGCAGATTGTATTTCAGAGCTGTTGTGTTTGACGTCATTAGTACTAATTAGGAGGATCTAATAATAAATTAAAAAGACCAAAATGATGCAACACAGGACAATAAGAGTGTGCTCTTCATATCACCACAGCAAACATGTAACACACATTCACAGAGAGGAGGCAGACACAAAGGGCTGCGATTGGGACTATTAATATCGGACCATTTTACAAAAAATCCGGATTAGTCGCGGTTATAACACTGCTGTAATTTGAAGTCGTATTGTTTAAAAAAGGGGCGTCGGTCTCCGCGCCGCCTTAAATATCCGCTCAGGAAAACAGCGCCTTCATTGAGGTTTCACACCTCAAAAATAAGTGTGACTCTTCAGTATTTGGGAAATATGCGTGAGCATAAACTCTGCTGCTGCAGACCGAACCGTGAATGTGCGGCGGCGGCGAGCAGACACGTCCCGCCCGTCCACCGACGACCCCCCCCCCCACTAATGAATTCATGCAGAAGGGCCCCCATGAGAGGGGCTTTGGATGGGCCGACATGTGGAGCCAACACAGAGCGTGCATATAGACAGCTCACAATCAGCCCACGAACAAATCCCCCCCGGCTCCACTGAAGAGGGCTCCGCAGCTGATGGCTTCATTTTAGAGATAAAGATCAATATTTCACAACAATAGAAGACGATTCAGTGTATAATCACACTGCAAACAATGAAGTGGAGGCGCCGACGTCTCTGCGGTGCCGAGGTTTGTTTGCGTACACTCGACGGTGAGGAGTTCTTGACTTTCAACAAAACGCTGGTCGTCCGTTACGAGTCTTCTCTTCATCAGAGATGATCGCTTATCGAAACAGAAATTTGGTAAAAAAATTCAAACTTGAGAGCGAAACCTTTGCAGCACGTTTTTGAATCTGAGATTTATTTTGAGGTCGAGCTCCTCGTCAAACTGACATTTTAATGACAGGATGCTGCTTTACTCATATTTCATCACTTAAATGTGATTTTTGTTCATGGCTTTAAGTTGTGAACTTCTCAGGTGTTTATCTGCTGTTGCAACACATTTAGTCACTCTGGAAAAAACACTTTGATTTGAGCGTTACCTGGTAGTACTATAGAGATCAGAGCGTTACCTGGTAGTACTATAGAGATCAGTGTTACCTGGTAGTACTATAGAGATCAGAGCGTTACCTGGTAGTACTATAGAGATCAGTGTTACCTGGTAGTAGTAGCGCAGCACCCAGCAGAGACCCTCCACGTAGGACCGGACCACCTTCTTCCTGAAGTCCTCATCACTCACGTCCACATCAAACTTGGTCTTGTAGTATCTCTGCTTCCAGCCGTCCTCCCACAACCTAAAGCACACATGCACATGTGTTTATATAGTATATAATACTCTTCAGTGATACAGTATTACTGCATTAACCCTCTGTGGTTTAGATGTTTTGAACAGACGTAGAGGGAACTAGAACATGTAACTTAAGTTATCAGACAAATGTAGCTGAAGTATAAAGAAGCGTGAAGTAGAAATACTCAAGTTCAGTTTTAAAGTACTTACTGAAGTACTGAACTGTAGTAAATGTACGGTACTTCGTTACATCCCAACACTGGTGATGACGTCGACAACTTCGCGCGAAACGACTTGAATTTGGCAAATTCAGGGTTCAAATCTGTATTAACCCTTTCAGTGTTGTTAATTGTTTCCACTTACACCGATGCCAAAATGCAGCACGGCTGTCATACAGACAAACCGTAGTCTCCTCTTTTTACATCAAAATATCGATAAACTCTCTGTGGAGTCAGCCGTCTGGATGCCGTGGCTTTAACATCGCTTCTATCGTCTGTGACCGTGAAATGTAAACGCATTACAGCGAGCGTACGCGAGTACTGGACGAGACGATCGCATGTTTGTAGAGCAAAATGTACCTAAACGATGCATTTGCTTATTAAAATGCTGCTCTGTTCATCTATAGGTTGAACCAAAAAAAACACAACGCTGCTGCTGGAATAGTTTAATGGCTTTGACTTCGTTCTGCACACGTAATCAGGGCCGATCCGAGCATCTGTGTGGCGGAGCCTCGGCTCCTGAGAGGAAAGCCTCCATGAATACCAATTTAGCCCGATGGATTTAGCAGCTTTGACGAGAGCGTCACAGAGGAATTTACTGGAATATTCCTGCTTTCCATATTAATCACGTGTGTGTGTGTGTGTGTGTGTGTGTTGCAGCACGGTGGCATTACTGAGTGATTCTCTCCGGTTGAGTTCGTTAACGCCATCTTTGCAGGTCTGTGAAGATTCATTTTAAAAAGGCATTTTATGAACGACAGGCTCTCGGTCTGCTGTGGATATTTATTCTGTATGTAAACTGATGATTAACCACATCTGGACTGAGGAGGAGTGACGACGTGGAGACGCCGTATACGTGTCTGGTAGAGACCTGTCAATCAGCGTGTAGCCCCGCCCTAAAGCATCCCCTGCTTTATGGTCTGTGTGACTCTGAATGGACCATAATGTACTAAATGAACATCATGCTGTATTGAAGAAGACTTGAAACTAGAGATTGAGACATAAACTCATGTTTACAATGTTTACTGAGGGAATAAATCAAGAGAGAAGTAGAGTCATTTTCTCATAGACTTCTATACAACCAGAGGAGTCGCCCCCTGGTGGTCACTAGAGAGAATGCAGCTTAAACACATGAAGCTTTGACTTCAGAACCGTCTGGTTTTATGTCTACTCCAGTATTCTGTGAGGTCGAGTTGCATTGTGAGCAACGTAGGTCTCACGGTCGAGAAAGAACAACGTGCAGAATGAAATTTAAAAAAGACAATCTCTCTGGTTCTGCAGCAGCAGTTTGAAGGTTCTCTTTTAAGGGTGTGGATGTGCTTCCAGACTACACGAGTACACCCGACAGACCTTGGAGGACAAAAGAAAGTCTTCAGAAGATTGAAGCATTGCTTCCACTACGACCTCCGCCGGTTTACCTGACGACGTCTTCGGGCTCCGGCTCGCTGTCGCTGTCCTCAGCCTTCCTCTTCACACCCCTGTTGTCCGCGCCGCCGCTCGGCCCTGCAGACGACTGGACAGGGCGACAAAATCCCATGAAGAAAAAAAGAAAGAAACAGATCAGAAGAATCTAAAGTCTCATACATTAGTTGTTTTCAGTGCAACAGTCTCAACACACACGATCTCATCATATCTTATTGTGTTTAAATGTCTACCAGTAGGTTTGATGTCGGACGTGTCAGACAGTGAATAAATCTATTAATTGTGTTTAAAGTTTTTCAACAGATCAAGCTACGCTAATATTCTAAATATTTCCAACACATACTACGTGTTGTAGAGTCCAAAAGTCAAAGTTTATTCATAAAAAGATAGACGTAAAGATGTCTCACGTTCTTACGTAACTAAATATTCTGATTCAATCTGTACTTGTTGAAGCAGCGTCTGAATTAACAGCACTATGAATTACATTTATAGAACAACAAAAATCTAAGTGTTACATTACTGATATCAGCTTCATTAACTATCGGTTTAAATTGTAGATGAAACAGTTGAATAGTTTGTTGGTTGATGTCTTTTCTTTGAGGGTAAAATGACTCCGCGGTGTGTTTTTGGCGTTTCTTCGTGTTTTCGTTAAACCCAAATAAATTTTTAAAACTGTATAAATACACATTTTTGGGGGAAAATTAATCATTCTGATCGGTCACTGGAATATAGACAAAAATAAATACAAACCTATCGAAGCATCGTTACGTTAAAGACCGATAACTACCAAAGAAAAGCAGCAAATCCTCACAGCTGAGGCGCTGGAGTTCGTGAATGTTTTGGCAGTTTTACCCCAAAAAAAGTGACTCAAATGATTTATGTATTAAATCAGTTAAACATGTTGTATTTGTCAGACGTGTGACTGACACACACACACACACACACACACACACACACACACACACACACACACACACACACACACACCTTCCTATTCTAAACCTATCACCTAACAGAAATATCGCACTATTGTGACGATGTCTATTTAAAATGCATATTTCCTCCACATAGATAAGAGGCAGAATATTGAAGTATGGATGAATTAATAAGCAGTTTTCAGGAGCCTCTATTGTATTTAACAGCGACATCACGTCACAGAAACTACCGGACGATTATAAAACCTATTTTCCTGAGTGAAAGATGAACTCTGCACCGCCGTCTGTTACAACAATAACACAGCTACTTAGCCTTCCTCTCTCCTGAAGCCTTTGTTCTGCTTTCATTCATGTGCTAATGTAGGCCGCCTGTTGTTGGCCGGTTTATATTTAAAGCTCTACGTGGGCAGGAAATCCAAACGCTCCAGAGACGCGTTAAATGGGAACATGACCGAGAAGTGAAGCACGATGCAGCGTTTAAAACAGACAATACAACCTCCACCGTCTACACTTCATTAGAAGGCGACAGCGTTCCAACATGAATTCAGATTTCTCTCGTTTGCTGAAGCAAAGATCAGCTTTAGATCCCCACTGGGTGATAAAGGAGAGAACATCACGACTAATGATTGTTCTTGTTGTTCTACAATCAGCAGCCAAGAGGCACCTCGAGTGGCTCTCAGTCAAACTCTTTCTGATGCGGACGAATAATAAAAGCCTGGAGAGCAAAGAAGGGCCGACGGTTGTGAAGTCAAAGTGTTCCACGACGTCTCGTATTCAGATTGTAAAGAGGAAGTCGGTGCGGTGAAGACGGGGCGAGACTTTAATGGATAGTTTGGATGTTTTGAAGTGTTTGAGGCTCTTATTCATGGTCACCGTCTGAATTAACTCTTTAAAGTGTGTCAACAACACAAACACAGTAAGAGGTGGAGGAGCAGCAGGCAGCAGCTCCGGTGTCCTGAGAGGGAGAGTCGGTGTTCTATGAACGGAGTCTGGTGTGTTTGTAGAGATCAGAACAGCTTCAGTGTCTGACAGTAAAGAGAAGACATTCTAAATACAGCGTTCACTTCAAACACGTCCACAGCAGAACAGCACTTTGCTCTCGTGCTGCTTCTCCTGTCTGTTCTATGAACTCATCTCCTGCAGTAGAACCCTGACTGTGTGAAGAACCTCACACACACACACACACACACACACACATAGACTACAGAACTATCCCTTTAAAATACATAATAATATATCCCTAACGATGCCTGATGTATAATGTCCTAATGATCAACATTGAAGACCAGAGGATTATTCTAATCTTCTACTTAGTTTGTTCTTTATCTTCTTCAATATATGTTGACTTAACTGTTCTCTGCCTGACAGAGTCAGATATGTTTGTATTTAACATCAAACCAACACTCGTCATGTTGTTTATGTGCATGTAACTCACATTGCCACCGTTCTTTATGGAGGCCTTCAGGAACTGAGCAGCATCCTGGACGAAAATAAACACTTCATCATCTCCATGTTGGATTAGAAAATCTCCTCCCTTTCCTGAACTCTGAAGACATCACATCTCTAACATATAGTACATGTAGTTTGTACCCTCTTATGTCACTTCTGTATTAGATTCTAGGACTCTATAGGAGACACTACAAACCAATACCTCTCTGAGCAAAACACAAAGTTACGATAATAAACACAAAGTTGTGTTTGACTTTGGGAGATGTAGAACTCCATCTCCCAGATTCCAGAGCTGCAGAGAAGCCGTCGTACCTTGTTGTGCTGCATTCGCATGTCGAAGGCCTGATGCCGGGCGTTCTGGACGGCCTCGGGTCGGTCTCTCCTCCCCAGAGCCTGAGGGGCGAACTGGCCCGAGGTCAGGTGGGCGGGGCCTCGCTGCTCCGCCTGCGGAAAAAATTATTATTATAATACGGTTTACTCTGCAGAAGCTTTATCACATATACTTTACACATTCTAGGACACTTTTAACAAACATCAATTACCATTTAAATTGTAATTTAATTTCTATGTTTTGGCATTTCTTCCTTTGTTGAACAGTACAAATAAAGTTTTAAAAATGAGTCTTAAAGACGTACGTCTCAAAGCACCAGTACTTTAAAGAGCTGTAACTCACAATAAGTTGATCTTGTGAGTGTTTTGAAGAGGAATGTTAAATATCCATCAGTGGTTCCTCTAAAACTGTGTTTAAATAATCGAACGCCGCACAAGAGAGCAAAACACAACAGAACAGTTTGTTGCTTCAGTGAACGACGGCATTAAAATGAGAATGTTAAATATTAAATGTGGTTTATCAAAGTCACATTTTTTGCTGAACTTATTATAGCATAAATATTTTAAGAATCACACACGATAGATCCGTTTTAAAATTAACTTTTATACAAGATCTCATGTATCCTCTGCAGTACACTCGCTGAGATGAATCTAAAGCTGCTTTATGACCAACGGATGGAAACGAGCAGAGAAAACGATCTGTGGAGAAACCCAACGAGCAACAAGGAGACGTGAAAGAAGAAGGTGAAAACACTTCAGCTCATATCTGAGAATGTTAAGACGATAAAAGAGGAAAACACACAACGCTGCAGTTTTATATCACTTAATAAAAGTACTTCCATCAGTTAAGATCAGTCAGCTACTGAAACCAACAAGCAGCACGATCGGCTTCCTGATTCTCTGCCTCACTCACCTTCATCCTCTTTCGTTTGTCTTTCATTCTCCTCTTGAAGCCTTCCTAAAGACAGAGACAACACGTCGATCACAGAAAGCAGTTCGTCCAGATTAGAACAGAAATGATCACGACTGTGGTGAAGCGGTCTCGTTTCTGTCTCTGGAGATCATTTAAACCTCAACGAGCCAAATACTCCACTGCATGTTGAGATCAACCCACAAAACGTTCTTGTTGTCTCAGAACTCAAAATAGTCCAACGTTGGCAAAAGTATGATTTCATTTTTGGAGAATAAAGAAACAAGCTGAAGAGTAAAGTTTGGTTTCCATCACTCTGAACTTTATACTCGTCTTGAGCTTATGAATACTTCATCTGATAATCGAGTTGCAGAAATCTTACGTCGTCCTCTTTGCGTTTCTTGAAGATGTTGTCCTCGGCCACGCCCACCGCCTGCATGATCAGCTCCACCCGCTCCAAATCTACGTAGCCGTTCTCCGTCAGGTAGCCCTGAACACACAGCGCCGGAGCCGCTTTAAAAACACTTCATCCACCAACCGGAAAACACACGACGACACAGAAACACGCGGCGATACTCACTCCGGTTTTGTGCACGACGTCTTTGTAGATGTTGACCAGTCGATCGATCGCTCCCTCTCTGAGACACACAAAGACAAATGAATTATAAACTGACAGCAAACACTGATCTGTGAGGATGTTTAAGGATATTTAGCTGCAGCTCTCAGACACTCTGGAAACAGACATTTGGAGCTCTATTGTATGAATAAAATAATGACGAAAGCAAAGCAGAAGAACAGTAGAAGTCTGAGCTGGTTAAAGTGAGTTGACGACAGGATTACGATCACTGTGAATGTGGTGTTACATCCCAGATATCAAGCAGGGGGAACATCTGGACCTGTCGGGGAGCTACAGCCAATGAGAGCGCAGGAGAATCCTGAGTTACTTCTCGCGTGAGGACGATTTATCAAAACTAAGGTGTCCGTCATCTTCCTCCCACACGGAGGAAGATTAAAACACAAAGGAAGAGAGGAGGAAACCCAGGAGCACCGCTGAGACCCGAGTCCTGTAAGTTACTGCTTCAAAATAAAAGCTTTGAAATAAAGTAACGTGGACTTTTATTGTGAAGAACTTGGGTGTTCACCCAGACGTTCCTTTGACCATGAAATAGATCCGATCAAGTGTGGACACAATATGTGAACACAGCCGGGTGTAACCACGGCCTAAAGACGGACGACAGAGTGTGAAGACAGCACAAGTCTTGAGAAACTCTGGAACTGTCGAGTCTGTAGGCGGAATAGAAACAATCTGGAACTGCACGAGTACATCTCTACGGTCTTGAACAGAGATAACAGCTTTGGGTTTTTAAAAAGGACCAACAGATAAAACAGCAGATAAAACACCACTTCCTCTGACACTCAAACAAGCTTTCTTGTAAGAACAGCTGGACTGAAGCTCACCTGATCTCTAAGGACGGCAGGTGCGGCAGGAAGTCATTCCCAACAAAGAAGCACATGAAGACCCAGTCGTCGATGCTCCTCTCGAAGTCGAAGGGGAACGGGAGGCTGGCCATCGTCAGCTCTCGGGCCAGGTACTGAGACCCGGGGGGGAGGAAGAATCAACGTTATCGTTCATTTAGCATTAGCTCGTGTTGCTTTTTTATTCCCCCAACGACCAGTTATTCGATCAGTAAAATGTAAATAATGGACAAATATGTTTAATCTACACCGTGTAGAGTCGTACGAGCGGCATCTAAAATATTCTGTGCGGTGGACGTCAACAGACACCGTAGAGCCACGTTAGGACGATCGCTTCTTAAATAAAAACGGAAGCAAGGAAGATGAACATCTCACCTCCCGCAGCACACACAGCCGGATGAATATGAACTCCTGCTCGGACACCGGCATCGAGTCTGCAAACTCATCGTGCTGACGGAGAAAAAAAGATGAAGCTTGATTTGTGTCAAATTTCTGGTTAAAGAATTATTTTTACACATTTAAAAACAGAAAAAGTATCGACACAAAAAACGAAGTAAAAATCATGTCAGATTAAGAGAAAGCCAGACTTTTGCTCATCAAACTCTCGTGGAAAATTTACCGCATAGAAACAAAGTGGAAAATATGAAATTTTCCCCTTTTGTTCTGGTATTTAAAGTTACTATGAGGAACTTTAAGTTTGTGTTGGTTCTGTTGGGCCCTGTGGACTAAAGTAATAGTGTCTCTGAGCACCAAAGTAACTTTAAACGACCATAAAAACACTTTCGTCCAGTGACGTAACCACATTTCCTCCGTTGTGACCTCACCTGTCCCTGCTTCTCTCTCGGCGTCCCCTGACAGTCTTTGATCTCATGACCCATCTGTCCACAGAGAGCACAGGGTCGAGGTTTGTTGGGTTTGAACTCCTCTCTGATGATGGTGAAGTTTGGCTCGTGGGTGGCCAGACCCAGCATGATCAGATCAGCTGATCAGTCAGACAGAGAAAAGGTGTTAAGTCACGACGACAGAGTTAAATGAAACCATAAAACACATTTATCATTTAACTGGTCTTTATTGAACTTATTCTTCATTTCTTTTACACGTCGGACTGAAGTGTAACAGCTTACCATCAGCTCCACACAGGCAGTGGTGTGTGTTGGTGTCGTGGTTCGGTTGAGCTGCAAAAGAGAATCACAAACGTGAGTCAACAAAATATCTGACACGATTATAAACATAAATAATGTGTGATGTTGATTTGTGTGTTTTACTTTTATTCTGTTATGTTAAAAGCTTTTTGTGGTGTTTGTTTCGTAACATTTTGTTTATTATGAATCCTTCTACAGTAAATGTTCTTTATAAACTTGAACACTGATGTGGGTCAGCTGTACCTCTCTGTCTCCTGATGTAGTCCATGATCTTGTGTTCTCCTTCACCGGGAACACTGGCATCAGACAGCAAGACCTGGACAACAAAGAGTTAATAAAGATGAGTGATCGCCGGCCGCCAAGAGCTGAAAACTAAAACATTTTAACGATTTTAACAGTGTTCTTTCTTTATTAATCTATCAGTCTGTATGTCTACAAGATGTCCAAAACAAAAAGACGTGTCTGGCTGTATTTTAAAGGTTTTACGCACCGTGATGTTCTTCCATCCCGGATCATTGCTGAGTCGGTCAGCGACGTAGTATCGAAGACACTGAGCCAGGTTGTCCATGAACTCTGTTCCCTGGAGACAGAAGAAACGAATTAATCCAAATGCAACAATAAACGTTACCATAATAAGTACAAATCTGCGATGCAAGACACTAAAATATCCAGTAATGAGTATAAAAGACTTACTGGAGTGATACAGTTGCTGTCAAATCTCTCTTTAACCTCATCCGGTGGAAGATAACCTCCTGTGGAGGAGTGAACAAGTTAGGTTACAGAGGGTTGGGTCAACACACACATTCTCTGGATTTGAAAACATCACAAACACAGCCAGTCACACACACCTCTCCCGATGACCTCCTCCCGGATGCGATCCTTCTCCTCCAGCAGCTCCACGCCTTCTTTGGAGGCGCGAAACCGCCGAGAGCGCTGCTGGTTCATCTTGGCCCGCGGAGCCTGGTGGAGTTAAACAGGATGTTATTGTTTACTGGACAACAGCTGAGTTCAGCTTAGTCATCAGAGCAAATTTTCTGCCTACGAAGATAACACATTATTATAACACATTATTATGAATAAGAAAGAAGAATTAGAATACGTTCTAGGAGTAAACTTCACAGTAAGCTTTGAGCAAACTGACGAACCGTTCAGCCATTTGAAAAACACCTAACTGATAAAATAACTGACCCAACTGGTTTCTGTCACTGAACGCTACTCACCACTCCATCGATGGCCATGTAGAGAACTCTCCGGGGTCGCACGATGTTGAACAGACGGTCGATGTACTCGAATATGGCGACCATCATCTCGTCCTCGTTTTTAGGGGCCGCTCTGTGGAGAGCAGAGGAGATGGGTTTTATTTTTATCACTTAACTGTACTGTTCTTATAAGAGTGGGGGTGTCATACCAAACCTCATTTAAAGTAGTATAAAATTCCCGTTTAGTGCTTCTGTTGTGTGCCTATAACTTAAAACGTATACACTCATATTTGCATCTTTTACCATCTTAGCTACCTTTTGTTGCAACAATCAAACATCCAGGTTTGATTAAAGGAATAAAATACTTTAATTGAACTCTTCAAAGTCCCTTAAAATCACCCTGAATGCAATCTAGGACTGAAAACACAGATTTCTTCCCAATATTATTTAATCTGTCGACTGATTTTCAGATTAATCGGGTCACTTTTTGTCTACTTAATGTCCCAAAGCAAGAAATATATTTAAAGCCCACGATGAGATCTTCACTGCACTTGATTTGTCCGACCACCAGTCCAAAACATTCAATTTACAATATAAAAAGACAGAAAGCTAAAGTGAATCCAACACAATCGTCAAAGTATCTTTAAAAAGCTTCTCATTTGACTGTTAAATCATCACACGGACAGTTTTCCAGTAAAACGTTGTGCTTTGTTTCATACTAGAAAGAAAAGTGTCAAACCAACCCTTGACTTCAGAAACAAAACAATAAATCACTAAAATAAAACACAAACAGAAGGAGTCTTAAAAGTCCAGATTGAAGAGAGAAGGGTCTTACTTGTCCTCTGGATGTGTACACGGGTGAATGATCCCGTTCATGTCCAAGTACAAGTTGTCGAATTCCACCTCGTTGGGGTTCGGCTTGGTCGTATCGACAGGAACACAAACTCCATTACATTCTTTACCCTGTGAAGATAAAAACAAGTCAGAAACAAAACACTTTGTTTAAGACAATACAGGTTTTTACCCAGCAGTTTGGCAACACAAGGAACAAATCATCTTTCAGTTTATCACGAACATTCAACAACACATCTGGAGACACGTGGTTTTCATTTATATACATAAATATACAGGTGAAGTACAAGTACAGATTATTTTTTACCGTTGAAGTTTAAATGTAGATTATATATGGTGCCATATGTTTTTTTTTTAAATCTATATTTAGACGTTTTTGTTTCTAGTCGGAAGGAATAAACAACCGCCCCGTTTTGTTTACAATCTCTCCAACAAGTCCACGCACTTCCGGTGTTTTAAATGTCGTTATTAACGAACCGAAACCCTCGAAAAAGAAATAAAAATGTATCGACGACACAACATCAACGGCAGATAAGTCGCATAATCGTCTGTAATCAGTAAATATATATATTAAATAAGATATCACACGTTAAAATCTTCCCGCAAACGTTGACGCACCATGTCTCAGTTGCTAGCTAACATGCTAACCACTTACCTTCTCCTCAACACAATGCACAACGATTGACGCATATTTTCTGCTAAGCCAACGGAAAAACGCCGGGACTCCCATCTCCGGTAGAATGCTTTATCTGTCAGCTTATAAAAAATAAATAAGTGAACTCTTGAAAAAACCAGTTAAAATAGCAGAACTAATACACGGTATTTGTTGTGAATGAGGTCGGCTACATGCTGCTGGCCATGGCCGTTGTGTAGTGCTTCCGGTTCATGTAGGCTTTATCCGGGGCATTCCGGAAAAGCAACTGTGCCCACAGTGACCCCAACGACCATAGACGGTACTGCAGCAGTCTGAAGTACAGTAGAGTGGTAAAGGAAGTATTTAGATCATTTACTTTTAAGTAAAAGTACTAACACCACATTGTAAAACAAAATACTTGTAAGTAAAGTAAAAGTATTTAAAATGCTACGAAAGTAAAAAATGTTTTACCATTTTTTTGTACGTGTATTTATTTCACATACATATAAGAACTCTCCCGAATATGTATATAACAAGTATATAAAATACAAAATAAATGTTGTAATAATAATAGTGATACAAAATCCACACAAACACATTACAAGTAAATACATTTAAAATATATATATCTTTAAAATGCTCAGAAATTAGAATTAGAATGAATATGAAAACAGGTAGATGGAAATAAAACACAATAAAAAATGTAGTCACAAAGAACGACAATTGATTGATATCTTCATACAACCGATAATTAAAATGATTTGATTTCCATAACAAACCACCGGTGTGTGAGCCAGACTCCACAGTTCCTTGTATCTTCAGCAGCCACAGTCTGATGTGACATTATGCTCCTTTAATGGGGCCTCTCTGAACAGATGCCCTCTCGCTTCCCAACCCTGCAGCACCACATTTAAGGTGAATTAGATTTTTTTTACCTCCTCATCTCTGCTTCAGAGGGGGGAGAGGAGGGAAGAGGGAGGAGGGAGAGAGGGCCATTAGCCTCCCCCTCTTCAGGCAGGGCGGGTCTGACATCAACACTGCAGTGTTATTACTGCAAAGAGCTGCTGATGGAAAACACTTGGCCTGCTCCAACGGGGCCATTTCCATAAACAGTTACGCTGGAGCTGCAGGTAAAAAGGACGAAAGGACAGTTCAGTGTCTGTGGAGGGAAATCTGATGCAAATCTCTCTGTCTCTCTCTCTCTCTCTCTCTCTCTCTCTCTCTCCCTCCCACTCTCTCTCTCTCTCTCTCTCTCTCTCTCTCTCTCTCTCATGAGGTGTTACAGCTCATGAATGTGAGTCTGCAGAGGATGCAGTCACTGAATTCATGCGTTCTGGTCTTCGGCTCGCTGCAGACTCTTTTTAAATAAAGACCTTGTTGTTAGGAAATCAATTTCACCAAAAAACACACACATCAGCCTTAAACAAACAGCTGATGGAGACAGAATCTAATCATGCAGCTTTTTCTCAGTTTTCTTGATGATTTCCTCCAACATGCAGAAGACGTAAAGAGGCAGAGCGCCCTCACCTGGTGGGTTTTCGCAGTGTGCTTCACAGCAGAACTCAGCCTCCTTGTGTCTGTTTGCATTCATCACGTCTGGTGTGAGAGCAACACAATAAAACAAAATACAATTTCTTGAATGCATTTACATACTGATTTAGATACTGAATCCCGAATTATCTGATTTAGAGCACGACAATTAAACAATTAGAAAATGAAAGACAATAAAAACAGCACACATCTGGATGAATGACTTTTCTAGAGATGCGTCTTCTGCACTCTGAAGAGTTCAAAACTCCTTCTGACAGACTCACACTTCTTTCTTTCGTGTTTATATTCTCTTCAGTGGATTCATGAAAACAACTCAGCAGTAAGACATTCTATATGCATATATGTTTTGCTGCGATGCCTTCATGACTTTCTGTTTCTTGTGTTTCCTTTTCTTTTACACAATCTTAAAGTATATTATTGTGATATTTGGGAAAGTTATTCTGGACTTCTGTTGATTATTTACATCAAGACAATTATTTCTTGCAAGTTTTTTGAAATGTTATGTTTAAATATGCAAATGAAGCCTTATCTTTTGGTGAATTTAGCCTCTGCTCGTTTAGATTGGAGATTATCATGTCCACACACACACACACACACACACACACACACACACACACACACACACACACACACACACACACACACACACACACACACACACACACACACACACACACACACACACACAGTGCAGAATTAAATCTGAACCAAAGAAACAGAAACAAAAGTTTCTGAGGATGAATTTCACACAAAGACGCTGCAGCTCTCGCTTAAGTATTCAAAGAACATTTAATCTCATTTAATCTGCCATCCAGGAGTTGATTTGTGTGAACGCTCACACACCAGGAGCTTCAGATATGTATCGTCTGATTATTAAGAAGTTTTCGTAAAAGAGCTCGTCCAGGGAGAAAAACAGGGTCTCTGCTCCCGTCGTGTCCGTCACATTCAAACTGTACAGTGTAGTTTTCATGCTAACAAAGCCGGCGGCTACATGGCGCCTCTGATGAGGTGATCCCTTTAGCGCGCACATGAAAAGCTCAGCAGGAACTCGCATGCGATAATGTGACAATTTGTGTCTCGAAGGTCGGGATGTGTCCTCGGCGAGTCGCGGGATGTCTTCACATCTGAGCCTCTTTGAGTCGGTTTCTGCTCATTGTGCCGCAGGAATAAAGACCCGCCGGGGTTCGTCTTTTAAAATAAATCCTTCCTGTAAAAAGAACACACACAGACTCTAGTTTTTCACTTCTCGTCAGCTGAGTTTTTACAAAAGCAATGTGATGAAACCGGAGTCAAATTCCATGTATGCCTATGCATACATGGCCAATAAAGCTGATTCTGATTCTGATGTTTCTTTATGCGAATGTGTTCAGGTGCACCTTGAAGGGGACCGTGTGATTGTTGCCATTTTGTTCTTGTTTGTTTTGGTGGAAAAATCCTGATTTATCTGATTAGATAAAGGACAGCGAAAGTACATCAAAGAAACGTGTCCTAGCCAGGCTAGTCCTAGCCACTCTAAAGATTGAAGTCAGTGCTTCATGTGTTAAAGCTGCATTCTCTCTAGTGTCCACCAGGGGGCGACTCCTCTGGTTGTATAGAAGTCTATAGAAAATGACTCTACTTCTCTCTTGATTTATTACCTCAGTAAACATTGTAAACATGAGTTCATGGTCTCAATCTCCAAAAACAAACAAACATCAACCTCATGGTGGCGCTAGAGAAAGTCAACGGATCACTAAACTCGGTGAGTTTCATCCTCTGGGGAACACAAACTGTCGACACAAACATTTCATTGATCCAGCCAATGGTTGTCGAGATATTTCGCTGGACAGAACACAACCTTTACTGTTTGTTTGTACTTTTTTCAGGCTCATTTCATTCGTCCGTCTGTTTGTTTGCTCGTGTTTTGTTAAACGGAGTGAAAACAATGCTTGATCTCCATTATGGACGTCGGAGGTCACGTTGACGGAGCAGCAGTCAGTAATAGGATCAGTGGTGAGTCTGCTGATTGAAAAAGGCAGCGGCTCCGATGGTGTGAAACACTCTTGGCAGAGGTAAAGCGCTTTAATTGAGCTAAATTTGTCTCAATGAAGGCGTTCACTTAAAAAGCGAGAGGCGGCTCTGGCAGCGGGCCGGGACGAGGGGTCCTTACCTGCACATTAGAGGGGAAGGCATTTTAATAACAACACCCCACCCCCCCTGCTCCCCCGTTAGCGTCTCACTGGAGTGGAACTCAATTATTGCTAATGGAAGTTCACCACACATTTTCAAATGGGAGCCGTCGACTGCTGCAGAGTCTCAGCTCCACAAACATTCCTCAATCGCAGACATAACAAATAGTTCCTCTGGTGTTATCTTTCCGCCGGTACTTTAAGTACTGTACTAAAAAGCAAGTGTGAGGAACTTTTATCTGGTCCTGAACCAGTCTCAGTGTAGTCCTGATCCTCTATCAGACCTCCATCAGTAAAGAGACCATCAGAGAGAAGATGGTCTGTTTCTATAGAGTTGTTCTTGATGCTCGTCATCGGAGCCACCGGGTCGGATTCTGATGAAACCAGATGAACTCATGCAGGTTCACCAGAACCTCCTTCAGCTCAGACTCCTGCAGAGACCGGTCCACCGTGGACAGACCCAGACCCTCCAGCAGAGACCGGTCCACCGTGGACAGACCCAGATCCTCCAGCAGAGACCGGTCCACCGTGGACAGACCCAGATCCTCCAGCAGAGACCGGTCCACCGTGGACAGACCCAGATCCTCCAGCAGAGACCGGTCCACTGTGGACAGACCCAGACCCTCCAGCAGAGACCGGTCCACCGTGGACAGACCCAGATCCTCCAGCAGAGACCGGTCCACCGTGGACAGACCCAGATCCTCCAGCAGAGACCGGTCCACCGTGGACAGACCCAGATCCTCCAGCAGAGACATCTCATACATATGCTTAACAGCATTCCAACAATAAAGAACAGGATATCAACAATTAAAAACATGTATAACAAATGGAAACGAGTCTTCTGTTTTTCATCCTCGCAGCACCAGAGATCTTTTCTTGACCAACGACTGTTGAGGTCTTTAAAGGCAGAAGTGACTCCACTGAACACATCTCACACATCCATCGCAAACATTCCCGCTAAAGAGCCGATCCGGCAGATATAAAAAGCTGTTTTCAGCCTTTGAGAGGAGACTTCTCATCCGAGCCGCCATTTAAAGACTTTAAGGTACAACTTCTCCAACGATGTGGAGCTGCAGCGACCTGACCCCGAGAGGTCACAGCGACCTCCAACAGGGCTTTAAACGGCATGTGTGGTGAACACATGAAAGCTTTATTTCAGCCAGTTTTCTGAATTTCTTTGTTTCCGTTTTTTCAGATTCGTCCTTTGTTTCTTACGAGTCTGCTTTCTTTCCTTTAACTGAACCTGAAACAACATGAACAGAGGCCCGTCAACATTTTGTCCAGTTTACATTCACTTTCGGGGAAGAATTTGTGTCCTCGTTCCACCTCCGAAGAGAAACTTTCTCAACTCATTGTTGCTGGAAGCAGAACTGAACTGTGTGAAGACTGTTTGTATTCAGTGTTTCTTATTTCTGTGTGTTAAAATGTAAGAAACAAACAAACAGCAGCATGTTGCTGTGAAAGCCTCACTAAACTGGGATGTTTTGATGTGTGTTTTTGGTTCGCGGCCCTCCGCCTCACGCTGAGACATTCAAACAGAGCTGCGTGTCATCGGCCGTGGGAGCTCTTTGGCTGCCACATGAAAAGACGAGCTGATCAGGAGGCTGTTTAGCAGCCGACTCACAAATGACCTGGGCTGGTCTGTCTGTTTGAGGCGAGGGTGGAGATGGGGGGGGGGCTATACCGACGGCTCACACGGCTCATTACTCACACAGATGTAACGGACGACAAAAAGGCGGCAGGGGACTAGAAGTCACTAATGAGGAGAGAGAGCGGATACTAAACGGAGGAATTACGAGCTTTTCAGCTCCTCGTCGAGTCACTCAGAGACTCTGAGAGGAGGTTCACCTGAGCAGGAAGTCACCTGTGAGGGGTCAGGTGATCACGGCGGTAACACTGGGACTCTTACTCAGCCAGCCTGGAGGGCGGCACATTCTTCAAGGGTCATTTGTTGTCATTGTGCAACACGGGGATGCACAGCGACATTCAGCTGTAGCCCATTTGTGACACAACAAACATACGATAAACAAAACTAAAACAGTGGAACATTCAGTGACCACGTCGTGATCCGGTCTGCAGGAATTGTTTCGTGTTTTCTTTTCACAACTTTAACCCTTTCACAGAGTGTTTCCACTGCACAAAAGTTAATTCGAACACTAAAACTGTTTTATTCAGCGTTCAGTTGTGCTCCACCCCCTCGTGCCATTTCTGGTTCCAAAAACAAGATGGCGACGGCCAAAATGTCAAACTCAAGTCTTCAAAATGTCAGTCCACAAACCAGTGGGTGGCGTCACAGTGACTACCTCCAACTCAGTCTCACGGCAGTTCGTGAAATATTCACGAAAGGCAATCTATTGGTTTTGTGTGCAGGGACATGAAACGTCTGTTTTATTTTGTGTCCCTCGTAACAAATTCTTTTTCTGGGCAATATTACGTTAAAAATGAAAGTTAAGTTCAGGCAACAAAACCAAATAGTTAAGTTCAGAGAAAACATTATGGTTGGCCTCAAAATAAGTACATACAGTTAGGTTGAGGCAACAAAATCACAAACAGTTAGGTTGAGGCAACAAAATCACAAACAGTTAGGTTGAGGCAACAAAATCACAAACAGTTAGGTTGAGGCAACAAAATCACAAACAGTTAGGTTGAGGCAACAAAATCACAAGCAGTTAGGTTGAGGCAACAAAATCACAAACAGTTAGGTTGAGGCAACAAAATCACAAGCAGTTAGGTTGAGGCAACAACACAAACAGTTAGGTTGAGGCAACAAAACAAACAGTTAGGTTGAGGCAACAACACAAACAGTTAGGTTGAGGTAACTAAACAAACAGTTAGGTTGAGGTAACTAAACAAACAGTTAGGTTGAGGCAACAAAACAAACAGTTAGGTTGAGGTAACTAAACAAACAGTTAGGTTGAGGTAACTAAACAAACAGTTAGGTTGAGGTAACTAAACAAACAGTTAGGTTGAGGTAACTAAACAAACAGTTAGGTTGAGGCAACAAAACAAACAGTTAGGTTGAGGCAACAAAACAAACAGTTAGGTTGAGGTAACTAAACAGTTAGGTTGAGGCAACAAAACCACTACCATAAAACCACAACGCAGAGTCAAACAGCGTTATTGTGGTAGAAATTCCTGTTTGTTGGACTCGTCCACCTCTCCTCACGCCCACCAACACTCATCTTTTTTGATATTATAAAGTACATCACTGCTCTGACTGTTGCTTAGTCACGTGGATGCATTTAACTTGTGTGTCCATCATGAATACGGCTCCTAATTGACTTTCCATCTGCGTTATTTTTCGTCCTGAGCGACACGAACAAAAACAGCAACGTCACAAGTTTCTCTGAGAATTGGAAGGTTTTATTCCGACTGAACACAAAAGCAATTTACAGAGACGCCGTAATTCCATCCTCCTGTAGATTTGCAAACACGTTGGCTGAAACAGAGACGTAAAATGCAACAGAAGAGAAAAGACAAGGAGGAATTTAAACATTCTCAAACTTGGTTCCTGTTGAACAGCCTGTGAGTTTCTGTTCGAACATCAACATGCCTCATTTGGCAGCATTCAGATTTTTGGATTATTTCTCGTAGGAACATTGAGCTGCAGTGTGAACACACATCCACGGCGGTCTTCAACACGGCAACGGTGCAGAGATAAAAGTCAACTCTTTGTCCAGCAAGAGCCTCACAGTAAAATGTAATTGGTGCCTCACAGCTGGACGCCGACTGCTGGCGTCGCCCTGAAACATCAATAAACAACTAACCGCCAACTTGTTACTCGCCGACGTGTCTAACGAGGATAACTCGCATGTTCTGTGGGAATGTAAAGAAGTGTACGTGAGCACGGGGGCAAAAACAACACAGTGAATGTTTAATCACCTCGGACACATGAAGAAGCCATTTAAAGACGGGGGAGGGCAGTGGGGGAGGGGAAGAATCGAGAATGATCTTTAGATCAAACGCCACAGTTCAAATCCAGAACATCCGCTCTGGGCCGCTGCGTCGCCTTCCAATTTGTCAGCAAACGAGAACTGAGCCGCTTTAGTTGGATGCGTAGAAAACTGCCTCCCGGGGGGCACATGGGGCAGACCACCAACGCTTCCCCCCCCCCCGGCCACCATGCTGCTTCGACACAAGCAAAACAAAAGCACAAAGCTGCAGCGGCGACACTTTGTAGCCGGGCTTTAATGTGGCGGCGGGCCGGCTGCCCCGCTGACGCGTCGCCTCGTCCCTCTGAAGGCGACACGAGCGCTGCAAAGAGTTCTCCATCCAGACTAGAACCTGTCCGGCGGCTGTTGCATTGTTTTAAAATTAAATGACAACAAATTAAACATAATTTAAACTGCTGGGTATTTTGTTAAAACAAGTCTTCAGATTTATAATTTAAGATTTCAATTTCTTCCAAGCAGATTATTATAAATTTAGAAAAATCAACTTGCAGAGACTTTAAATTCTCTGTATTTCTAATGTTTATTATTAGGGCCCGAGCACCGACGTAGTCGGAGCGGAGGACCTATTGAATTTCTAATGTTTATTATTATTATTTTATGTGTTTCGTCGCAAAAAGGAGGTGCTTGGGATATTGGGAATTTTGTGCAATTTGGCACGCAAGTCAGAATTTGCGAAAATTGCAGTCTGATTGGGGTGTCCAGCTGCGGTATGAAATATTGGCTCGCTAGCGCCCCCTATTGAGTAGCCCCAACATCAGGTTTCACCCAGCTGTATGAAATTTGGTCGGTATGTGGAACGTGATGAGACGCACAAAAAATCCTCTTGGAAGTTTTCTCTAAACCAAACAGGAAGTCGGCCATTTTTACTTTTATGACGTTTTTTGACCGTTTCAAGGCGTCATACTTTAACGAACTCCTCCCAGAGATTTGACCCGATTGACTTCAGATTCGGCTGGTACCTCAAAGAAACAAAGCAGAGAGATGAAGCTGGCCTCCGGAGGATGAACCTCTGGTACCTCAAAGAGACAAAGCAGAGAGATGAAGCTGGCCTCCAGAGGATGAACCTCTGGTACCTGACTGTTTGTATATATTTATCATTTCTCAGGTGCTTTGATGTCCATCATTACCTCATAACACAAACATGGAGCACATCTTATTATTTATTACATAAAATGATCTCATAGAATATGATGCATTGTAGACAACAGGATTTAATACACATTACATAATACATTCACATTAATGCAGCAGAAACATCAGATGTAATCGTATAACACCAGTAAAACATCAGTACTTTGACTTTAAGTACTTTTAGGTGATAATACTTATGTACTTTTATATCAGGAGTTTTCAAACCCTCGAAACATCAACAGAAGAGACTGAATCTCAATTATTTATTTCATAAATGGCCTGCAAGTGTTAACTGAACACGGTTTAATTCATGATGTCATGACTCTTATTATGCAGCCGTGCAGGTGGCTGAAATGTCTCATGAGACAGATGAGAGAATTTCAGTTTTGTTTAGTTTTCAGTGTTGCTTTTATCCAAACATGTGGATTCTTCTTCATCTCTCAAAGCAGAGGCTCATTGTGTGTTTCTTCTGCCGACAGTAGAGAGGAGAGAGACAGCAGAGAGATCACTTTGATCGCATGACTGAACAACCGGACACAAGCCCTGGGACCCAAAGTGTCAGGGGCCCCCCTGACTTTCACCTGTAAAATGTCACTCAAAGAGACACAAACCAACCAGGAAGAGACTCGATTGACTCGAAAGATACATTAAACAAATACAAAGAGACACAAAAGGACACAAAGAGACACAAACAACTGTAAAGAGAAGCAAAACAACGACAGAGAGACAGAAAAGGACACAACGGAACTACAAATAGACACGAAATGACTACAAACACACCAAAACAACCCCAAAGAGACAGAACAACTACAGAACGAGGCCTCTCAACATGGCGCCGACTGAGCCGGTGGCTCGCAGGTAACGGCGCTACAACGCTCGTCAATGTCACGCTTAACCCGAGGAAGCCAATCAAGACCTTCAAGAGGCGGGCTTTACTTCTTTACCACTGACTTTCTGTTTTGATGCTTTTCTATAAGAACGTTTTTTAAGCGGCCGCAGATCTTTTCCTAAACGTAAACAGGCAGCTTGTGTTGCTGGATATTCGTAGAAAAACAGGCAAAAAAATAACAAAATAACTCTTGGTAAGATATCATACAAACCACTCTTTTTATTTTGTTTAATAAAGGCTCAGTCATTTCCTAAAACAGCTGGTCACTGTGGGAGGAAATAGTGCATTGGTTTGGGACTATTTTCAGCAGCGTATTAATCCACATTTGGTGCTGTAGTGATTATTAGTATGTGGGATTGAGTCGAAACAAACTACAGTGTGTGTTTTCACATTGAACTCCATCTAAAGGCTGTTACTGTTCCCGTGTCTCCTGCACGCGGCTAACGGAGCTCTTCCTTTCGTCGTGGCGGCGGCAGTGACCGAGCCGCGGCCTTAGCTAATCCTTAGAGGGGGGGGTCTTGCTTTGTCTTGTCACAACCAGGGGGGTCAGAGACTCTGAAAGGCCGCGGCTCAGTTTAACATCTATTAGCAGAAAGCTGCGACCCCCGCGGAGCCGCTCCCATTGGCTGCGGGGGGCTCAAGACCTGCAGCATCCCCTGAAGATGCTTAGAGATCAGCTTTTCTTCTTGGATGTTGTGTTAAAAAAATAACTAGCACAACACGTACTTTTACTTTTGATATGTAAGTTTTAAATACAACACTTTTATGTAAGTATGACTTTAAAAGACTTCTACTTGTAGTGGAGGACTTATACATCACGCTCGGTCTGTTCAGTGGAAACCTTTTATAAGACGACATGAATATAATCTTCTTCTCATAATAAACGACAGCAGCTGTATCAGGTGAACCCGTTGTTATGTTACTCCCTCAATTGTCAGATGTGTGCGGTTGAACCACGAGCTCGGGGAAGCCGGTCTTCTCGTCCATCTCTCTGGTGAACTGCAGGTCGACCGCCTCGCCGACGACCACCTCGGCCGTGGTGAAGACCTCCAGGTCTCCGAGCACGTGACCCCCGACCGTCCGGCCCTCCCCGTCCGACAGGCAGACGTGGACGTGGGCGTCCCGGTTCAGTGTGCCGACCAGCGAGACGATCTCGAACCGTCCGCTGAGGTGGATCACCTGAGGGAACGAGGGGAGCCTCAGGTTTATTCAACATCACTTGATTTATTTATATATACAATTACATCACTTTATTTACATTCATATAACTTTATTTAGTCACATAACCTGATTTATAGAGTTACTTTATCAACAGTGACAGTTTCCTTTTTGTTGCAAATATTTTTATACTTTGCTAAAATGTGAATACAGGAGTTCTACTTGTAACAGAGTATTTGTACATTGTTATATTGCTACTAAAGACTTCTTCCACCACTGCGTACAGTTTATGTTCTTCATATTCATCGGTTTAACTCAATCTGATTTCCTAATTTGATAATGAATCATTCAAAAGACGGGAGGGAATTGAAAAACTTACAAATTATTAAAATAAACTGCTGTAGACCAGATTTTATTATTTTTTCTACATAAAACAAGCAAACTTATTTTAATATTTAATATATTATTAATGTATTCAGTTATATTCAGTGATTCACAATGAAATAAATCGACTTTAAATAAAAAGAAAAAGAAATTGTTTGTATAAATAGTGAAACTACTTTTTATGAAAATTGTTAGTAATTATCACCAACGTTTTGAACATTTTAATACACGCTCGTGTCATTTGTTGATGCTTTGGGTTCCTGTCGGCTTTATACTTTAAAACACAAGAATCACAGAGAAACAAAGCAGAGAGATGAAGCTGGCCTCCAGAGGATGAACCTCTGGTACCTCAAAGAAACAAAGCAGAGAGATGAAGCTGGCCTCCAGAGGATGAACCTCTGGTACCTCAAAGAGACAAAGCAGAGAGATGAAGCTGGCCTCCAGAGGATCAACCTCTGGTACCTCAAAGAGACAAAGCAGAGAGATGAAGCTGGCCTCCAGAGGATGAACCTCTGGTACCTCAAAGAGACAATGCAGAGAGATGAAGCTGGCCTCCAGAGGATGAACCTCTGGTACCTCAGAGAAACAAAGCAGAGAGATGAAGCTGGTCTCCAGAGGATGAACCTCTGGTACCTCAAAGAAACAAAGCAGAGAGATGAAGCTGGCCTCCAGAGGATCAACCTCTGGTACCTCAAAGAGACAAAGCAGAGAGATGAAGCTGGCCTCCAGAGGATCAACCTCTGGTACCTCAAAGAGACAAAGCAGAGAGATGAAGCTGGCCTCCAGAGGATCAACCTCTGGTACCTCAAAGAGACAAAGCAGAGAGATGAAGCTGGCCTCCAGAGGATCAACCTCTGGTACCTCAAAGAGACAAAGCAGAGAGATGAAGCTGGCCTCCAGAGGATCAACCTCTGGTACCTCAAAGAGACAAAGCAGAGAGATGAAGCTGGCCTCCAGAGGATCAACCTCTGGTACCTCAAAGAGACAAAGCAGAGATGAAGCTGGCCTCCAGAGGATGAACCTCTGGTACCTCAAAGAGACAATGCAGAGAGATGAAGCTGGCCTCCAGAGGATGAACCTCTGGTACCTCAGAGAAACAAAGCAGAGAGATGAAGCTGGTCTCCAGAGGATGAACCTCTGGTACCTCAAAGAAACAAAGCAGAGAGATGAAGCTGGTCTCCAGAGGATGAACCTCTGGTACCTCAAAGAAACAAAGCAGAGAGATGAAGCTGGCCTCCAGAGGATGAACCTCTGGTACCTCATTTGTATTTGTAGCCGTGGCGTTGGCCAGCCGGAGCGTTGCTTTGGTGACGCTGCCCACGCAGGTGATGATGAACGGAGCTCGGAGTCGCTTCTCCTCCACGAACGCCTGCAGAGAACCCAAAAGCTCCTGACCCGGACCGAACCGGACCGCATGGACCTGCAGGCCCGACCCCCCTCCTCCTCCTGCTCCTCCTCCTCCTCCTGATGCTGCTGCTGAACTCTGGGAGAAAAGAAATACGTTAATTTCTGCAAATGTATTGTTCTTTCTTTATATTTGTTTCTTTGTCCCCTTTTCTGTTTATTGTAAGGCAGTTATTTTCATATCAGTCACATCATTCATAAAAATAAACATGTTTTGGTTCTTTGTAAAATAAAGAGTGTTTATTTATAAATAAACACACATTGGGCCTTTAATATTTCAAACTATCAAAGTAAAAAGCCTCTTTCAGATAAGTTGACTGTTTGTATATATTTATCATTTCTCAGGTGCTTTGATGTCCATCATTACCTCATAACACAAACATG
>NC_136652.1:21429871-21449871 GCF_949748355.1 Melanostigma gelatinosum
TCGCCTGTCTGGCTGTCTGTCCCTGAGCTCACGAACACACATTCAATGACTGTCAGTTATTGTTGAATCCCTCTATGATAATCCTTCAGTATAGAAGTTAAACTTTATGTCTTTTAGCTGCTAATCCTAAAACACTTTATGTTTATCTTAATGATGCATTCCCAATACACTTATGATTATGACTAATTATGAATTCTTAATGATGAATTATTAAACACTTTTATTATATCTACTAAACACAGTTCTTTGCTCAAATGTCTTACAGAGAGTGGAGGAGCGCTGCTGGCGGCTCAGGCATCGTTCCACGAGCACCAGCAGCTCCCAGCAGCCCTTGCTGCCTCAGCCACCACCACCAACTCAAGAGCTGTCAAACTCCCAGCAGCCCCTTGCTGCCACAGGCCTCAAGTCCAGCTGCTAACGGTGACCACTCGTGTTCACGACTTCTTCTGCATAACGAGAATGTGACCTGTTACTCTGACCAGGCTGTTCGCATCCAGCGTTCATAGCTAAGAAGTTATGCGCCGTAATTCGTGGGTATCCCACGAAATCATGTCACAGGATATTCATGTGATCATGAACCAGGAAGTGTAAAGAACGCACAAGCCACACGGGAGGTTGACGGATCCGACAAACATCGACCTTTAATCCAGGAGACCGTTGTTTGTTCCCCATTTAATGAAACGCAAAGTCAGCTCTGATGTATTTCTCACATAACTTGCATACTTCGGTAACCCAAACCACCATCTTTTCCTAAACCTATCTTAGCACACTTAGCTTAGCATAAAGACTGGGAGCATGGTTTCCCCACCTATATGACAGTTAATGGTTTCAGGGTGATAACGTTGTAACTTTTCCATGATGAAAACTACAAAATTATGCTTTTTGTTTTTGTGCAGCCAGAGCTAGGCTAGCTGTTTCCCCTGCTTCCATTATTTATGCTAAGCTAAGCTAATCGCCTCCTAGCTCCAGTTCAGTACTTAACACACAACATCAGAGTTTTACGAATCTTCATCTCGCCTAACTCTCGGGGGGGAAAAGCAATTAACCACGCGAGGTAACACTTAAAACTGTACTGCTATACTGCTATACTTGTACTTCTACTACTATTTGTGTGTGCAGTGTTGCTGTGATTCATCTTCACATGATGTAGAAATGATCTAAAATAACGAACACATGTGAAACCCTAAAGGTCATTGGTTCTCCTCCAAAACAAACGAACAATCACACACACACACAACACACACACACACACACACACACACACACACACACACACACACACACACACAGTCCTTAATTAGGTTGGAGTTTATTCAACAAGCTCATTCGTGTTTTCGGCCAGCGTTTGACCCCCCTGCTGCTTCTCGTTAATTCAACTCGTACTGGCACAGCTCGTCCTCACTCGTTAACTTGTTTTAACGATGTTGTGTAATTATAAATGATCTAATTAAAATACACAATCCTTCCATTCCAGGGGTCACGTCGTCAAACGCTGCTCTGATATTTAACAATGTTAATGTCAAACAGGAGACATCAGTTTGTTTGCTTTTGTCAAACGGGGGAGAAAAGGGGATTTTTGGGTCATAGGTTAAGGTTAAGGCCTTTACACGTCAGTTTATGTTATTCAAACTGTAGTTCACACAGAACATGAATATTATTCTCTCTTGATTTATTCCCTCAGTAAACATTGTAAACATGAGTTTATGGTCTCAATCTCCAGTTTCAGTCTTCTTCAACACAGCGATCCTGGTTGTTGGTCCTCTTCATCTTTTCAAACCTTTTCATTTAAAAGTGTTGCAATCTCTGCCGGAATAAATAGTTTTGATGAGAAATTATGGCAGCCAAATATTATTTATTTCCGTGTTTATTTGTCACTTTTCCCCCTGAAAGTCCCCGAATGTGGCCTGAGTAAGCCTGTGTGTGTGTGTGTGTGTGTGTGTGTGTGTGTGTGTGTGTGTGTGTGTGTGTGTGTGTGTGTGTGTGTGTTTTGTCCGAATGACATGTCGGAATGACATGTGTGAACATGTCAGAGCTACAGGCAGCTGCATGTGTCAGGTGTCTCATGGGAAATGTGTGTGTGTGTGTGTGCGTTTCAATGTGAAGTCATTAGCACTCTAGCGTGTAGCAGGGTGGGTGTATGAATTTCTGCATGAATGTGTGTGTGGATGTGTGTGTGCAAGGACAGCTTGTTTTGGAAAATCTGACACCAAGAAAAAAAAAAGCGAGGACATTTTGGGGGAAATCAACACATTTTGTGGAAAGTGAAAAGTGGGAACATCTTCTGGAAATTGGGGCATTTTTGGAAAGTAAAGAAACTTTTTGGTGGGAAAATTACGACAATTTTTTAAAAAGTGAGGACATTAAAATGAAGGATTTATTGGAAAGTGAAGACATTTTTTAAAAGTGAGAACATCTTTTGAAATTGGGGGCTTTTTTGCAAAGTGAGGATTCTTTAAGTGAGGACAATTTTAAATAGTGAGAATTGTTTAATTTTGTTGACATATTAAAGTCAACGGTTTTTACAAAGGGGACTTATTATATCACTTTGTATCAATTCATAAATCAGACAATACTGTCACATGACCTCATAGACATCACCATGAAACTTCACCACTTCATCACTCACATTAACAGGAGTGTTTATTGTGTTACAAGTTTTCTGAGATCTTTTGTTTAAATATGAAAATGAGGCTTTATGTAACGGTAACTTTTGCAGAACTGTTTTATTTCAAGAAAACAGATGAAAATCTCTCACGTGACGATGTGTACGTCGTGTCTTCAGGAAAGAGAACACTTCTGAGGGAAAGACATTCTGGAGAGTGAGGACGTCGTAGACGGTGAGATATTGTTGAAAAAGTAAAAAGCGAGAACATGTTTTGGAAATTGGGGGCGTTTTTTAAAAGTGAAGATGCTTTTTGTGGAAATGAGGACAATCTTAAAAGTGAGAACAAATATTTTTGGAAAGTGGTGGTATTTTGGGGAGGACATCTTGGTCAAAAGGTTTCTGATCATCACTGTTTGACGGCTTGACAGCGTAACGTCTCACATATTTGTGAAGAGTTTTATTTCCCTTCTGCCACTTCACACCAAAACCTTTTGTCTTCTTTTTAAGAGAGTGCAGATATTCCTCCTTCATCTTCGTGAATCTCCCGTTGAAAACGTCCCTTATTTCTTTGGGAGGTTCCAGGTGGGCTTCGGCTCGGTTTTTGAAGGGGACGGCGGGTGGACGGATCTCTGCTCTGATTAAAGACTGGGATTAAGGAGCGCTGACCTTTTGTTATCATGGATTCATCCTCCACGCCGTCTTGAAATCAATAGGCGGCTCTGTAGGCTTTCACACGTCCTTCTACTCTCACAGATCAATCCCCCTTCAATCCTCTCCAGCCCTCAGCAGGAGTGCCGGGGGGCTTTTAGGGTGAAATTACGTGGTAGTGCTGCTGCTGCTGCTGCTGGTTTTTAGTGGAAGTAATACGTAGACTTTAGGGCTTTCTCATCGTAACAAAATTGCTGTTCGTATTGATGCCACTATTAGCGCTCCCCCCCCCCACGGCAAAGACTTCGGCCATTAAAGCCTGCGGTCGGAGGAGCGAGATTGGCTCCATAATAGAGCTGCTGTGAGCCTATTAGAGCCCAGTGTGGTTCAACCGCCTCCACTGCAGGTGAGCCGAGGGCAAGAAACATCCACCTCCACATCTGCTGACAGAGATGATGTTATGTTTTTGTTTTTATCGGTGTTTTTGGTAAACACTTTGTTTAGAGCATGAAGAGTAAAGAGGTTACAGCAAACCAGGGAGGAGAGAGATAAAGAATGACGTCGTCACACAACGGTTCGTATAAAATCTTACAAAAAGTTATCACTCATTTTTTGTGCATTTTCCTACGACAGTCCAGCAACACGTGTCAATTTCCGCTCGTTACATTTATACGGTCTTTTCAAAATAAACTTCCGTTTAAGATTGTTAAATACTTAAGTTGGGTTTCGGTAAAGATCGTGAAGTACTTGGTTAGATTGAATAAAATACGTGAAATACTTAGTTACGTTAAAGAAAACATCGTGAAATAGTTAGCTTCAGGAAAAGATGCTGAAATACTTAGTTAGGTTTAAGAAAATATTGTAAAATACTTAGTTACGTTTTAGAAAAGATGGTGAAATACTGAGCTAGGTTTCAGAAAAGATCATGAAATACTTAGTTTGGTTTCAGAAAAGATCGTAAAATACTTAGTTAGGTTTAAGAAAAGGTCGTAAAATACTTAGTTACGTTAAAGAAAAGATGGTGAAATACTGAGCTAGGTTTCAGAAAAGATCGTAAAATACTTAGTTAGGTTTAAGAAAAGGTCGTAAAATACTTAGTTAGGTTTAAGAAAAGGTCGTGAAACACTTAGCCAACAAAAATACTTAGTTATGTTTCGGAGAAGATTGTTTTTTGGGGTTAAAATAACTACCGTAGTGTACGGAAGTTACATGACGAATAAATCAACGTTGACTTCTCGTCTTACATGAAGAACAAACAGCTTAATGATCATGTTTGAGCCATCTTCATCCTTCCTCCTTCATGCTTTCGTGGATAACGTACCACTTGATTTTGTGAGATATCTATGAATTATGGGGCATTATTTTTCGTAGGTGTAAGTGAAGAGCCTCATATCTGAGACTGTACAAACACAAGCAGCTTATCTGAAATCATTTGTTTTGGTGCGGATAGCGCCACCATGTGACCATTTATAAAACCCTGTACATTTTGGTGCAAATCTATTTAATATCTAAAGACAATTCGAGTTTTCACGTCAACGCTAATTCAAATTTGAACTCGTGTGACCTTGAAGACAGTTAATGAGTCGATAAAAAGTGCAAACGGTTGAATATTTTTTCCGCTGTTAAGATTTGATTGGACAGCGTTTGATCGTCGGACACATTCTGAACACATTCATTATTTTTCTGCTGAAAGGAATATTGTGCTGATGTCAGCGTGACCGATTCTCCTTCATTCACCTGCTGAACACAGATATGAAGAAGCCGGACTGACATACCTGCAGTATCACAGCCCTGCAGAGGACACTTTCAGGGGTTTAGGGTTTCAGGGTTGTGTGTGTACGGTGGCGATTGCCCCCCCCCCTCTGCTTCCCCTGCTGCCTGGCTTAAACTAATCCCATTATCAGTGAGGCGGCCTGACGCTGATGTGGCCCGCTAACTGACCAGCTGCTCCGAGTCTGGCCACCACACACACGCTGCAAGAAATGTTTAAGTCTGGATAAGTCAGCTAAAAATAACGTCTTCAGTCAGAGAGCTGCAAGTTAAAGTTCAAATAACAGTCGATTCCACAGAGGGAGAAATGGGGTTTTTTAGTCTAAAAGACAAAAACGTATTTTTTTTGGACATCGTTTGGGTCAATTTAATCACGAGTAAGTGTTTTCCAAAACTTGTTTTCTTGATAAATAAAAATAAATACAAAAAACAGCCGTACTGTGTTTGTAATAATATCAAGGTGACAGAAAGAGTCGTCAAAACCGTTTTAATGCGATCAGGAAATTCTTCTTTTCATGATCCGATTCCATTTACTTTTTCGAGATTTAACCAAAACCACCGTCTTCCTCTCATCGTGAAGGACATTCACGAGTTGTGAAGTGTCTTGAAACAGTAATCACGCGCCTGTTTCAACGACGAAATCGTCTTTTTAGAATAAAATCAGTCCAGCTCAGCGCGGGGAAACAGAGAGAGGAGATTTTCTATTCAAATAACTGAAACACTTGCATCCGAAGCACACGATGAAAGAATCCAACAGGAGGAATAATTACAGCAAACAAAAACCTGTGTCAGTGTTCAGAAGGACGCCGGGTCATTGGTTTCAAACCAAACCTTCCCTTTAATTAAACAAAGTGTTTTAGGATCACAAACCTGAAGACATGCAGGACTCGAGATGCAACCCGTGAACCAGTGAACATGATCCAATCAAAAGACATTTTCTGCAAAGATGTAGCATTTAAACATTGTATTTAGGAGCGCGTTGAACCCCCATGATGCTAATGAAGAAAACATAACAAACATGAATACAAATAGAGACGATTCCTCATTCAGATCCTCTGAATGTTATGAATTTGTGTTAAAAATCCATTTACATTTCAGTGTCAGAACTCTAAATGTTTAGTTCTCATTAGTCTTGTATTAAAAGCCAGATTCAGAGGGTCATTTCTTGCAGCGTGCTCAGGCCCCCGGAGGCCCTGCAGCCTGCCAGCCCATCAGCCACAACGCTGACCGCGAGCACGCGAGCACGCTAGCCCGGACAGCATGTGCCGTGGATCCCCGTGGAAATGTCGGGGGGGGGGGGGGGTTCCACAACGCAACACAATAATGCAGAGTCACTCCGAGTTAATAATCCAGCTTCAACCAGCTTTCTCCCCCCCCCCCCCAATTTGGACTTACTGTATCTGTTTTTGGCTACATTTGTTTCACAAAACGATTTGTTTGGTCAAGTAACATTCGCCTTTTCAAAATCCATGTTTTGTCTTCCTACTTTGATGGTTTTAGTTTGATTTACTCACTAAAATCTCTCTGAACTTTGTCCTCTGAGCGTCCAGATGTCGGCCGGAGAGGACCGCTATAATATAAATGTTCAAACTCTCACCTGGTTCATCGCAGAAATACGTAAACTTCACAACCAACAGTTCATGTTTTTTTGGGGACTTTTTGCTCCACCTGTCCACCTGGATGTAGCTTGTTGATACAATGAAATTGTTAGACAGTTTAATTACACATCCATCAGTTCCAGATCAACATGATTCATTGGGAGTCTTTGTGTTCGTGGCCCCTGTACGTCAAATATTCTCTGTTTTATCTCTGTTTTTGGTCTCCACCACCTCCTGAGGGGATTATCTGTCTCTTTAGCTGCTAAATGCTCCACTGCAGGTTTATTCTGCAGTGATTCAATGGTTTTAATTTAGCGCCACCTACGGCTCATCTCCGTGATCATCAAATAACATTAGTGGATGGAAACAAGCACTCGTTTGCATTTTCTATCGACAATTTTCTCAGAATTTTGGTTAAAATTTGCCCAACATTTGGATGGAACCCTGTCTAATGCAGCTCTATATTCACGAATCTTTTCACACCTTTAATCACATTAGAATCATATACGTCACATGATTCATGTTTTGTTGATTGTTAGATTGATGACAGATGCTTCACCAAGGAGCATCTTCAGATCAAAGCTAACTGTTACCTGTGTTCATATATTTTTACTGTGCGTATTTTGGATTTCTGTTTATTGATATTTTATTGATATTTTATACGACTGTACAACAATTTCCCCTCGGTTAAATAGAGTTCTATCCTATATTTGTTTTTTGCAAATATATTTATTTCAATCAATTGACTTTATTCTAATTTCACTTCATGTCTGTAAATGCAGAAAATAGCAGTTAAAGTATATTTATTTTGAAACTCCTGAGTTTGTATAGTCACATCTCACACTAAAGGTGACGAACGCAATAAAATGATTGAAAAATGTGAAGTTACCGTCACTTAACACACGTTATTGGACATTGAAACCCATTTCAAGACACAAAAAGTTGCAAATCTGCACATTTTTTACAGTCAGTTGTTAAGAAACGAGAGGAGGAAAGCTCATCTCTTCGGTGTGGTTCATGTGCAGCGCTGATGTCAGCCGTCCTCTGGGTTTTCAGCTCTAAACCAACACTGATTAATAATTTATGGATCATCCCATTATGCCACTTTACACAGTTCAAAGGCGGCGCATTTGCATCCCAATTTGTTCACTGTGGTATAAAGACACGCTCAGCCTTTTTGCATCAGTATTTTTCTTATAAATGGAATTCGGGACGCTCCGTCCTCACATCAGCGGATAAAGAAGATTAAAGTGAGGAGCATCCTGCGTTCCCCCTCCTCCTCCTCCTCCTCCTCCTCCTCCTCCATCTCGGCCTCGAGGCTTTGATGTGTCTCGTGATGCTTCTGAGGAAGGCAGACATGAAATTGAGTGAAGTTACATCCAGAGAAGAGGACTCGATGTGTGGTATCCCGGTTTGTGAAGAGGGTTTTTATTCTGTTGATGAAAGAGAAACAAACAAAAGAATCTTATTGAACCACAGTATTACAGAAAAGGAAACATTTCTGCATTAAAATGTCTAAAAAACGACGAGACATGAGTTATTTGTTGAGTTGTTATATTATCCCAAACGTTTCCCACCAATGTTCGAACTCGGAGAAATCTGTTATTTTATCCACGGTACCCAGGCTGTTATCATACGTTCGTAGCTGTAGAAAATGAATCAGCTGTAACTGAATTGTTTCCTGAGGCCGGTAGTTTATTGTCGAAAAGACCGTATGTGGAAATCAACACGTTTTGCCGGACTTGCGTTGGAAAACGCACGAAAAATGAGGAGTAACTTTTTTGTAAGATATCATACAGACGGTTGTTTGAGGCTCTGTTGAGGTAACGGAGCATTTCTTTGGTTGCCAGTTGATGGGGTCACGTCTTCTTTACCCCTTTTAGTTGTTTTAACCTCTTGGGAAACAACGGATGACGCATGAGGAGTGTGAGGATGGAAGTCAGAGAGCCACTCTGTCGTTTACTGTTGTTGATTGAATGGAATTCGTGATGGAACGTTAGCTACAGCAGCTGTCATTGACTCATCGAATGGTAAGCTAACAAGCTAACGTAACGTTAATTGCAACATTTTATATCTACGTAAAAACCTGTGGAGCTAACATTATCATAGTACGTTACCACATTAATTAGCGTTAGCACGTCTATGCTATGCTAGCTACTGAAGGTATACTAAATGTATGTAAATGATTGTCACAGTGAATAAAGAGGAACAGTTCTTTTATTAATTTCATCGTCTTCTGTCTCGATCTCCTGAGGTGGTTCACTTTTACACTGTTAGCATTAGCTTTAGCTTCTATCTTTATCAGTTTGACATCCTGGATATACCCTTCAAACACATATTGTAGATCCTTCTGTCTACTTTTCTCAAAAATCACTTTTTGTGTTTTCCTCAAAACTCAGATCTAATATATGTTGAGGGAGCGCAGTTATTGACCGTGTGGGCTCCATGCAGCATAAAAGTGACATTAATACAACTTGAATGTATTACCTCGTCTGTGGACGCGTTCACGATCATTTCATGTCATTTCATGATCAATTCATTTAATTTAATAACATCATATTGCTGATGAAGAATATATGTATTTTTGGAATGATATGATTTAAACAACAATGTAATATAACAAGGGCAGTAAAAAAGGGAAACTGGGTGTTAAAAGGTTCAAAAATCACCCGAAACACAAGTTTCTTTTGATCCTTTCACATTCATTTTCCTTTCACAAAACTACACGAATGATACTTTTGTTGTTTTTAGGTCAAATAATTATTAATTGCTTAAACATTTAAAAGTGACACCTGAACCCCTCAAAAATCTATTTTTCTTTCGTGAACAAACAAAAGGTATCTTCCTTTGAAAAGAATAAAGGTTAAAAGGATGTCACTTTTTTATTTATTTTTTACAAAATTAAAAAGATCGACAACAACAACAAAGCAACAGGAGGTTAGTTAAGAAACGCGCCATTAACATCCTGCTGAAAGGAGGCCGAGCTGCATTAAATGTCACTGCACACATCTGCTTTCTTACAAATGACTATTGATCGTGAGCCCGACACACTCGGCCCAAAAAACTCCTTTATTGACAGCTTTTGGTTTTCCAAGCTGTTTTCAGGGCGATAACGCTTTTGTTGGTCCCCGTCGCTCGCCGCTGCTTCTGGCTGCTGTGAATCCCTCCACATCGGACAGATATGGACAGTCTCCCTCATGTCTCATTTCAATTGGCCTCCATCTGTTTTGTCTATCCATGAAAAGGTCTATTATGATCCCCAGCTCTTTGTACAAATGGACTACTAAGCCGATAGGGACCCTCATCGACCCCCCTCCTCATTGACAACCCCCCCCCCCCCCCCAAACATTGGCCCTGGATGCCAAGGAGCTCGTCCTGCTCCTACTTTAATTGTCCAGCGCCGGTCGGAGGGATTCTTAATTTTAATGAGTTTTAAAAAGCTCCGTCTTCAAATTCACTGCAGAAAAGAACCAGAGAGGGACGGGAGGGAGGGGTCTTTATTAACCCCACAGTGACGAGCTAATGTGATTGAAGTGGAACCACCTGGCGGAGGGGGGGGGGGGGGGGGGGGGGTTGGACTGTATAGTCAGCTGCCACTGAAGGCCGGCGAGTGGGGAGGACCAGGTGCTGCTCCAGCCTCTTTAATTGTTGCCATGTAATAGCTTGCTTCAGTGCACAGTACGGCTTGGGGCTCGGATTAAAAAAAAGCTGTTGCTGCACACAGCACACAGGACTCCATTTTCTTTCACTGCATCCCCCCCCCCCCCCCCCCCCCCCTGCAACACACACAGACAGACACTCCTTCAGTCGTAATGGAAGAAGAGGGAAGGGACTCTGGATGAAATTGACTACGTGGCTGGAGGAGGATGTCTGAGGTGAGCAGCCACCGTGTCCGGGGCTTTGGATGTGTCTCTATCTGCTGCTGGATGGAGCAGAAAATGCTTCCTTCAGAACGTATGACGCCTGAACTCTGGGAGCCGCCGAGGGCCAAACCTCCGAGGGTCACAAGAAAGAGAGCGTCACCGTCTGCTGAGGCGGCACGAGCCTCTTCATCGTTATTCCAACAATAAATCAATGACTGGGTCTGTCATTTAGAGACAAAATGTAATCTTCAGTACGTTTTCATTCCAGGACAATCAATAGTTCAAAACGTGCCAAAAATGCCGGTCTCACTATATTAAGAATTATTTGACATGAATTTGAATCTCACATTGTTTCTCTTTTTGTTCTGTTTTTGGTAAAGATGGCTCTTTAGTTGCTGAATGCTCCACTGTGTTCACCAGCTCTCTAACTGAGTCTGTCTGCTGTTTGCTGCTGATGTCCAGTGGGTGTAAAATAACGGGACGTAGTGACCGCGACGTCTGCCGTTGGTTTTGAAGCCTCGCATTCGGCATTTTGACCGTCGCCATCTTGGTTTTTATGCCCCCGTGCAGGCGATAGCCGTGGCTGCAGGCGTTGTGTTTTCAGGTCGTCCATCCGGATGAATGGATTCGATTTTGGTGGTCAAAGATCACTGTGACCTGTGACCTGTCCCGTTCTCAAGAAAATAAATATCCGAGGAACGCCTTGTGGGGATTTCATCCAACTGGACTCAAGAGTTAACTGATTATAATTTGGTGGTCAAAACATGTTTTTGGCCATGACTCAAGAATTCATGTGTTGTTTATGACAATTTCACACAATATCAATTCGGATAAAATAATCTTGGACATATGTAAGCTGACACTTGACTGGTCGTCGGAGGCGTGAAACAGTGAGGCGGTAATTGTAGTTTGAGACCAGAAGTGACCACATTTGGACGAGAGGGTGGAGGTGATGGGTGGAGCGAGGGCTTTGAAGGTAATTTGACATAGTGGCCAAACGGTGGAATTACAGCATCCGCGTCTCTATTATACATCCATGGACGGCCCAGGTATGGTGAAAAGTGACTGATGTATTCCTCACCAGCAGTTTGATTGTGCAGTATATCTTCTCTTCCAGGAGGGACTGAGTTTAAAATGTGGGCGCTCAGAGAGACTGCAGATGTAACATAATCTTCCTGAGACTGTGGCCACAGATGGAGCTGATGCAGCGACGAGGATCAGTGGGACGAAGTGCTGAGTGCTGCTGCGTTCAGGGACCTTCAGCCTCCCCGCTGCACCGGCTGCCAGGTAACCGTCCACAGGGCCGGGCTGACCCGATCTCCTGCGGGACCCCCGGGGGGGCCGGGGAGGGGCCCGGCTGGGACCGAAGCAGCAGTAGGGTTATTCTGCTGACAGATAACACAACAACACGTGATTGTTTTGAAGCTCTCATAACCTTTAAATGTTAACGCAAAAGAGTAAATACATGCTGCCATCATACGAATACCGATACAGAATGTCAATATATATACATCAAGTCGTTCAAAATGCTGTTGTATTGTGTTAATATGCTTGCACTTTATTCAGTCCATTCTCAAGTTAATGGTGATTAAGATATCAACAAAATAAAAATATAAAACCCCCAAATATGTTCAGTTAACAGTGAAATCGAAACAGAGACAAACTCCTCCTACAATGTTTACTGAGGGAATAAATCAAGAGAGAAGTAGAGTCATTTTCTATAGACTTCTATACAACCAGAGGAGTCGCCCCCTGGTGGACACTAGAGAGAATGCAGCTTTAACACACGACGCATCGGCTTCACTCGGCAGAACCAGAGGTTGCCGCCTGATTGGTGAACATAACACATGAAGACGTCCGGTGAACGTCCACCTGAAAGCAAACAAAGATACACTTTACATTGAGATTAAAAGCGTCTCCTTTTCAGAGCGTCTCTCTTTTCTGTGAAACATTTGTGGAACTAAAACACCCCAAACACCCACAATCTGCTGAACATTTGAAGTGCTCTCCAGAGCACTTCTGTCATGTCATGGCAAAGTGAAATCAGGAATTAATTTCCCTTGCCTGCTGAATGCTGGTGCGTCACACATGAAAGCATTTAATCAGAGTGCAGCAAAAAAAAGAAGAAATATGACAAACAAAAGGAGGATAACAAGACGGAAATAGAACTTTAAATCCTCTCGTAGGACCTCTGAGTTGTCCGTCAGTCGTGTTGGTTCCGTGTTTACGAATGGATGAATTGAATACTTGCAGCTCTCATACTCTGAGCTGCTTCATCCTGCCGGTGCTCAGCTTTCTTTGAGGGGGAATGTATCCATATAACGTCTCTCCATTTGACGGCCCTTCGGGAGAACAAAGGGGCTCAGCGCTAATGCAGCGAAAAACCAACCGCCGGCTTTTCCTATTGAGCGAGGTGCCAAGACGCACCGGGCTTTTAATGCCGACGCCGGGCCGCGAGGGAATCGTCTTCAAAGCCTAATGCAAAGTGAGTCATCCGCCGCGCCGTCTCGCATTAAGTCCCCCTTTAATTCAGCCCCCTTTTGGTTCATTATTTGCGATTGTCTGAGCCGGTGTCAACAATAAAAAAAATTGTCGGAGTAAAAAAAGGCTTTTAGCGATCGACCTAAACGTGGCCCACACCTGCACCTCGCCAAACACAGACAACCAGCAGGTGGGCGATCCGGCCTCACGCTATTGTTGCTGTTTTGTTGTTGTTTATTTACAGGAGATGAGATGAGGGAGCTGTGCCAGGGAGTGATTTGGCAACCGGCACGGTGGCGTCCAGCGGAGCGCCCGGTCCAGCCAGCGGACAGAGAGCCATCTGTGGGGGACAGACATGGTAGACATCTCCCGGCTTGTCTGTTTCTGTCTCAAATGGTGCCAAGAAGTGATGGCACCGAGGCTGGTTTTTCATCTTGTCACGCTGCTCTGAGTAAGCGGCAGGGACATGAAGGCACGTGGCCAAAAAAAAGCCGTTCCTCGAATGTCCACTCGGGGCTCTAAAAGTGAGTCAATCCCAGGCTGCAGCCTCCAATGACCACCAGGGGGCGACTCCTCTGGTTGTATAGAAGTCTATAGAAAATGACTCTACTTCTCTCTTGATTTATTACCTCAGTAAACATTGTAAACATGAGTTTATGTCTCAATCTCTAGTTTCAAGTCTTCTTCAATACAGCATGATGTTCATTTAGTACATTATGGTCCATTTAGAGTCAAATCCACACTTACCTAAATGTTGGAAATATAGATTCCATTGTTTGAAAATGTTTGTAAAATACATTATCAAAGAAATTTAACTTGCGTTATTTTGTGATTTATGGCATTATAACGGTGTTATTCTGCACTAAAGACATGTTTGAGTTGTCTCTTCTAGTCATGATGGTTCTGTTTCTATAGAGGCGACTTATATATTGCAGTGAAAATCAAAGCCACAGAGAGAGAAATGTGACAGGAGCCAAACTGCTTTGGGGTTTTGAAGCTCATGACTTTCTCCCCCTTCAGTCAAAACTAGTGATCCATCCCATGATGCACCACAGTGCGCATTAAAAAAACCAGCAGCAGCAACAGAGCGACGCTGCCTGCAACTTCAGGAGAAGCAGAATGCTGATGTAGAGTGCGAGAATGTCCCCGAGGTTCAATTACCGAGCCGCCACAGGTCCTCTCAGCCTTCATTAGCCGCCCGCTGGAGCGGGCGCTCCTTCCACCAGACCCCGGCGGAGGGTTTCTGCCGTATTGTGCCGAGCCCCGGTGGAGATGCCTCTCTCTCTAATGATCACACAAAGTGCTTTTCTCATAACTCGGGAGGCGCTGCTGTGTGCTGTTATGTGGTTTGTTAATACGGCGGGGAGGAGGAGGGTTATCTGTCAGCACCGGTCCCACCAGAGCTGTGACCCAGACGCCCCGGTGGTGCTGGTGCTGGTAGCGGTGGCGTGCCCAGACAGGATGGAGGCTGATCAGGGCTCAGCAGGGGACAGAGAGGGTTACTGCTCCTCTGTTCAGTCCGGTCACACCTTCATGTCACAGTTCTGCTGGCGGTGAAGTGAGAAACATCTCAGTCGGCTTTCTGCATCGTTTCCGGTCCGACTTCTCTCTGTGAAAAGTTATAGATGTTATAAATATAAAAAGAACCAAAGAACAATGTATTCTTGACTGGTTTTATTACATAGATTGAAATTATACATCGTTTATGGGATATATATATATATATTTGTATTATGGCTTGGCAACATGGAGAATATCATATATCGACAATAATAAAGTGTTTACTAAATATTAACATGATTGGATTTCAGATAAATAATCATTAATGTTGATATAATGATTGGAAAAAGGCCAATAATAGAACTGCACATAAAACTCGTAAGAAAACACTCGTGCCATATTACAATGTTCAAAATCAAAGATGTTATAGTCTCATGATACCAACATATATCAATACTGTGAATTTATATGTAATATTAAGACTGGGAATACTGTGTTAATTAACAGGAGGTTTTTACCAAGTTTACCATTTTACCGACCGCAGAAGACACAAATTCAAAGAAAGAACTTCAACCACATTCAAAGGACTGAACACATGTTTATCTTGAAACCAAAGAATTGGGATATAATTCTTCACAGCATTGGTGGAAAATATGTAAAAGCATGTTTACTCAAGTACTGTATGCGCAATTCTGTACTTTATACTTAAAGCTACTACGAGGAACCTTTTATTTTCTGTATTTTGGCGGCCCCTGTGGACAGAACTGGTAGTGTTTCTGATCACCAGAGTATCTTTAGAAAACCTCTCTTATTTTTGTGAAAACCGACTTCAGAATAGTTCTGATCCTGATGAATCAGTTCATCTATAAAATGCTGCTTTATAGTACAAAAGTATTATAATTCAGTAATGTTACACTGTTAAAGGGACGAATACTTTAAAAAGTATATTTATGTATTTATTATGTCTGAAGAGCTAAGAATCGATCATTTTGTTCTTGTTTTAGCTCCAGAATATATTTAATGAAACACTTTGTGTTGAAGACAAACAAAAAATAAAATCATTATTTTCACGGTGACTGAATTACATCCATGAGGAACAATCTCCTTCAGCAGCAATCAGCCTCGTCTCTGTTACAGCACCGTCTTCATTTCTTAAACCCTAGACGCAGATGAAAATGTAATCTGCTCACTTAGTCGCTTTACCGGAGATGGAAATGAGATCACGGCTCATCTCGACGCCGAACCATCCGGGACGGGAGATTCGGAGATTCGTATCTTTTTCAGCGCCTTCGTTTGTTTCCTCTTCTAGAAACAAACAAGAAAGAACGAGGACGGAAAAAAAACAGGTTTTAACTTCCTGACAACGACCTGAAACCTGAAGTGACCGGTACTTAAGCTCACTGATTGGATGTCTATCGACCGCAATGCACCTTGGGAGTCGCAGTTAACTTTCCCTCATTGTTTTTATTTTGAATCAAAGAACAAGACGTTTTCTCACCAGTTGTTCATCTTTACTACTGAACACCGTCATTAAGAAAAATACATGTGAATTTTACTTCCGACACATATCTTCCCACTCTGAATCTATTGAGAACACATCGTCACACAAACAGTTTTATCACATTTTCTTCAAGTTTGACCTAAATTGCTAAAACCCATAATTCCCAAATGACACAAGGAGTTCATAACAAGTCATCTTTAGATGTGTTGTGTGTTTTGGAACAAGATGTTTCTTTAAGCTGAGCTCAGCAGCTTAAGCAAACGTCTCTGGAGTGTTGAGTCACTCTTGACCCATCAGAGGAACGTCTTGTTTCTTAACTTTAAGGACACACCTGCTTCTCAAAGCAGCAGACTGACGGAGACGCTCTCTAAAACATGGCCGCCTCTCCGTCGCTCTGGAACCATGTTTCCAGCTGCAGGAAGGGCCGATGGGGAGCTGCCCTCCACGTCTGCTGGGAGATAATGACCTGTCAAACAGGCCAGAAGAGTTTGGTGTCCTCACATCGTCTTTGAGGTGAGAGACTTCTCGTCATGCTCTGCCATCGCAGTAATCCTCCTCGCCTGCAGCTCCATTAGGCAATGAAACAAGTTGTCCAACTGTGGGGTTCGGAGGGGGTTAATCCGGCTGCAGGCCTCAGCTGCCGCCGTCCAAAAACCTTTTCAAACCACTTCATGAGGACTTCAGACGACCCTTATTGATTCAGGTCTGCACACACTCACACACACACACACACACACACACACACACCCTCCAGCTACAACACCGGGGTGCCGTAATGTTTCTATTACTGATTCCTGTCATTCTTCGGGGTTTTGACAGCAGAGATTTGAACCGTCTGGCTTCACAATTAAACATTTTAGGATTCTCTAAACCCGTGATTTTATTATATCGGTTTGTTCTGTACACATTAAAATCGATTACACGTCTGTCCGTCATGGAAGAGATCCCAGGACAGAAGGTGTTGAGTTATTTACAGATTAATAAGCTCCTTGACGGAAATTTTAGATTTTGGGCTGTTGTTTTTAGAAAATATACATATGAATATCTGCAGTTATGTTGTTTTGTCAACAATATTTTTGGGAGTGCAAAAATGTAATCAAATGACTCAATATTGAAATGTTCCTCTATTCCGTTGAGCTTCTTTTTGCTCATTTTGTTGGTTTTTCATCACATTTACTGTTTTGATTGAGTCTCACGGCTCTCATCAGCCTCGTTTCCTGCAGCTAGCTGTTTTAAAACAAAAAATTTAATTCTGATTCATCCTGTTTTTATGTAAACGACTTCAACAATTAACTATCAAAATATTTGTTGATTACTTTTCTGTCGATCGACTAACCCATTAATGAGCTCATCCTTTCAATATATATAGATAATATAAATATAGTAACACAACTAACAATGGGTTCACGTGCATATGGTTCCTTCAAGTGCTAATATGTTTCTAAAATCAGAAGCCAGGAGACAAACATCGCTCCACGCAGAGGGGTCACAGGTCACGGAGAGCCGTCGGAGCAGATGGAGCTTCAGAGCTTCACAAACAAACCCTCACAAGGCCGTCAGCTGCTCTCTGAATACAGAGAATCACAAACAGATGTATTCCTTCTGCGGATCAATACTCGGGCCTCCTCACCTCACAGGCATGTGGGGGGGGAAATGTTCAGCTAATTGAAGTTTGTGCGTCGTTATTTTTTTTTAAACGGTCCAAACAGTGAAAATGGAGCTCTTGGGAATGACTGATTACGTCAACGAAAACAAACCCACGACGTGTTTCAGTTCAATGTCAGCAATCATTTTGTTCTGAGTGGGTGTCAATGTTCTGAAAATGGACGTTTGTAAAGTCCTCATTTAGGCTTTTTATATAATTGTCAAAGGATGTTGTGATGCTGTAAACTGCAAAAATGTGATTTTGTGGTGAAGCTTTGGTTGAACTGGTAACGACCTACAAAATCACCAGTAAACCAACATCAAGCTGACGTTCACCGCTGATCCTCTATGAACCAGTCTCAGTCTAGTCCTGATCCTCTATGAACCAGTCTCAGTGTAGTCCTGATCCTCTATGAACCAGTCTCAGTGTAGTCCTGATCCTCTATGAACCAGTCTCAGTGTAGTCCTGATCCTCTATGAACCAGTCTCAGTGTAGTCCTGATCCTCTATGAACCAGTCTCAGTGTAGTCCTGATCCTCTATGAACCAGTCTCAGTCTAGTCCTGATCCTCTATGAACCAGTCTCAGTGTAGTCCTGATCCTCTATGAACCAGTCTCAGTGTAGTCCTGATCCTCTATGAACCAGTCTCAGTGTAGTCCTGATCCTCTATCAGACCTCCATCAGTACAGAGACCCTCAGAGAGAAGATGGTCTGTTTCTATAGAGCTGTTCTTGATGCTCGTCATCGGAGCCACCGGGTCGGATTCTGGTGAAACCAGATGAACTCATGCAGGTTCACCAGAACCTCCTTCAGCTCAGACTCCAGCAGAGACCGGTCCACCGTGGACAGACCCAGACCCTCCAGCAGAGACCGGTCCACCGTGGACAGACCCAGACCCTCCAGCAGAGACCGGTCCACCGTGGACAGACCCAGATCCTCCAGCAGAGACCGGTCCACCGTGGACAGACCCAGATCCTCCAGCAGAGACCGGTCCACCGTGGACAGACCCAGATCCGGCTTCACCTGCAGCCTTGGACCTGCAGTCGGCGCTCCGGAGGGAGGAGGAGAGCTCAGCTCCTGGCAGCAGCAGCAGCAGTGTCTCCTCCTCCTCCTCTTCCCCCTCCTCCTCCTCCTCCTCCTCCTCCCCCTCCTCCTCCTCCTCCTCCTCCTCCTCCTCCTCGAGCTTCTCTTCTCTTGGAGTCAACACCGACACCACGCTGCTGGAGACCCAGGACGTGTTGCTGGACCCGCTGGAGGGAAGGGAGACAACGGGAGAACCAGGACTGAGAGGGGCAGACTGTCAGACCCTGCTTCAGTAGAATGAGAGGTTTTCTGAAGGGAGTCTGGTGCTCAGAGACCACTTTAGTCCACAGGGACCAACAGAATCAACATGAAATGGAAGTTCCTCATCGTATCTTTAATGTATTTAAGTGTTTCTTGTGCAACGTGTAGTTACTAAAACGATGAAAATAAAACAAAGAGTGAGAAAAGGGAAACATCGGGGACATCGGCCTTTCAGTTTCTTCCTGGTGGCTTTTGACTGTTTTGGTTTCTGAGCCGCCGGACCAGCCGGACCCCTCCCTCCCCACCGACCCCCTCAGCCCGGAGGCTCAGGTGTTGCTCAGCGCGACAGAGATTGGTCGTGCCTCGGCCGGGCTGCTGCTGCTGCGACGGGCGCGTGCCAGCTCACTGAGGACCAGACAGCCTGCCGCTGTCACCCAGGGGCCCGCGAGTCACTGTCGGCCCTGGCAACCGGTCCCCTGGCCCCGCCCCATTCCAGAGACAAGAATAGGCAGCAAACCAACACGCGCACACACACACACACACACACACACACACACACACACACACACACACACACCTCCTTCCTCTCTGCAGGCTTTTCATTAGCAGAAGTCATCAGGAGGTTAAAACTGAGTGAGACAAGTGGAGGGTTAAACACACACATACACATACACACTCTCACACACACACACACGCACACACACACACACACACACACGCACACACACACACACACACACACACACACACCAAACAGATAACTGCTCACTGAAGTAATATGATATCATCAATGCTGCAAAAATGAAACAGTAAATCTGCAGTAAAATCCGTGATGATATCATATTATAATAATTAATTTGCATTATTATGCGGACGAGCTGCTATGACCTCTGGTGACCTCTGGTGACATGCTGCTCCACCTCCTGTGAATCCCTCGAGTGTAGGTGGCAGTTAGAATCCCGAGAGAGGGAGTGGAGGACCCCGCCACTAACAATGAAAACTATATATATACATACATACATACATTTATAGATGTACAATGATGTGAATTTATACAATACACTGAATGGCTTTTGTTAAAATCTTAAGGCTTTTACCTTTTAAAG
>NC_136652.1:21456482-21513982 GCF_949748355.1 Melanostigma gelatinosum
TGTGTGAGTGTGTGTGAGTGTGAGTGAGTGTGTGTGAGTGAGTGTGTGTGAGTGTGAGTGAGTGTGTGTGTGTGAGTGTGAGTGAGTGTGTGTGAGTGTGAGTGTGTGTATGTGCGTATGTGTGTGTGTGAGTGTGAGTGTGTGTGAGTGTGAGTGAGTGTGTGTGTGTGTGTATGTGCGTATGTGTGTGTGTGAGTGTGAGTGTGTGTGAGTGTGAGTGTGTGTGTATGTGCGTATGTGTGTGTGTGTGTGTGTGTGTGAGTGTGTGTGAGTGAGTGTGAGTGAGTGTGAGTGTGTGTGTGTGAGTGTGTGTGTGTGTGTGTGTGTGAGAGTGTGTGTGTGTGTGTGTGTGTGTGTGTGAGTGTGAGTGTGTGTGTGTGTGTGAGTGTGTGTGAGTGAGTGTGAGTGAGTGTGAGTGTGTGTGTGTGAGTGTGTGTGTGTGTGTGTGTGAGTGTGTGTGAGTGAGTGTGAGTGTGTGTGTGCGTGTGTGTGTGTGTAGGTTGTGCATGAAGACAAATAAATCAGATACATTCATACAGATCTAATCAAAGAAAGTCATGAGAATAAATCAAACTTTCCACACGTTTTGTGTGTCTGAAGACAGAATATATGTGAACTGCTCTCTGAGTTAATTAGCTTTCCCACTCTGAGATCCTCTCAAGTCAACAAGGCGATTAGGCTTTTACTTGAGCTCTGTAATCAGAGGGGAGATGATGCTGCTGCAGAGCTGCAGACTCTGACCGTGAAGGTGGTCCAAACAATACAGGATATATATCAGGATATATATATATATATATATATATATATATATATATATATATATATATATATATATACAATATTGCACCGTCTGCAAATACTGTGAGAAAAATAATTCTATAAACTGAGTCCTTAATAATAGTAATCATGTCGCTGACGCACATGATTTCTGCTGATGAGGGAATTGAACATCAGTTTCTGTTCGTTGTGTCAGAAGATTTCTTCTTTATGAAAGAATGAAAGTGTGTAAAATAACCGTTCAATAACCGTTCATCAAGACACCGAAGACATATTTCTGCTGCTGATGGCTTCAGGGGTTTGTTTTAATAATAAAAATACAATCTTTTATTTTCTTATCATTGGAATTGTGTGTTTCCATGAAGAAAATAAAACACTAAATGACTATAACAAAGTGAAAAGATAACATCTGGTATTGTTTTAGTATTTTTATGTTTTACTGACTTCAGAGCGTTGAAAAGGTTTTTTGGACGGTGACAAAAAAACAATATTCTGGATTCTCGTAGAGCAGCTGCTGTAATCAAACATCTGCATCTGATGATACGGATCATCAAGGATCGGCAATTAGTCGTAGCGGTAAATAATAAAACATCCGCGGTCACTGGGCGGAGGATGAAACAGGAAGCATGATTTATCAGAATGAAAATAAACATTAAAGGAAAAATACCTCAAAAGTCCCGCCCACTCTGTCGTGATTGGCGGGAGGATTTGTTGGCCGTGCGGTGCAGAAACAGTACATTTAACAAAGATGAGGATTAAAGCACTTTAACACGCGACACATAGCAACAGCTGAAGCCTAATCTGCACTTTAAAAGCACCGCGTCGCTGTGTTTGTGCTCCACTTCTCGACTCTCGACGCCACGCTCGCCTGCCTCTGACACCAACACCTGCCGGCCTGGAACACGCCCCGAGCTTTGTTTGACTTTTTACCTCGGCCCGTGTTTACTCCGTCTGCTTTCTTTTCTTTTCTCTGTTGATTGAGTGTGTTGGAGATAAGAAGAGGCGCGTGCAGGACGGCAGCAGCTGAGAGAGGGAGAGAGAGGGAGAGAGAGGGAGGCCATGTTGGAGGAGGAGGAGGAGGAGGAGGAGGAGGAGGAGGAGGGATGCAAGGTGAAGTGAGAGATGACTGGATGAGAGAGCTGGTGTGATGTAACTCTGCTGACAGAGCTAACAGTGTTCACGTGAGGTTGAAACAGGAAGACGAGGTGCTGTCGACATCACTCCTTTATACCTTCACATAGACAACAGTGGTTTGATGCTAAATGAATGCTCTGAACCTTTTTTCTTAGTAACAATAAAATACAAAATCAGAGGCTTTAAAGTCCACAAATGATGCTGCTGGTAAACAACAACATTACACATCGAGCTCGCTATCACAGGGTGTCGCATTACTCCCTGTCCTGGACTAACAGCATCAGAGAGCAGTGATGGCCGATTAAACCAGACAAATTCAATCACATCGTGTCGCTTTCATGTCTGACAACAAGTGAAGAAAAAACACACGACGGCAGCAGAAGGAAGTATAGAAACACCAGCAACACAAACGGATCCAAGACTCACAAGCTCGTTGTCTCGTTTGAAGGACAAGACCTGGACCAGGAGGCCGAACCTGCACGAATCAGCAACAGCTGGAAATAAACGTCAGCCATCGACGTCCAAAAACAACCGATCTGATGCTCCCAATGAGAAATGGTTCTCACCAGTTTGGTGTGGGATACCTTGACTGGTCTGCACCTCAACCCCATCAACACCTTTGGGATGAAGTGGGTCTGTCAGACCTGATCACGAACACCAGGGCTGGATCTCACTGATGAATGGGAGCAAATCCCTGCAGCAGCTTAAACATCTGGAGGAAAGACTGGAACCAGAAGAGGACGTTGGAGACATTGATGCTCATTGAGATTTCAGACTCTTTCAAGATTAGACAAGAAGCATCAGGTCTACAGTCAGCGTTGTCCTGCTGTACAAGGACAACGCTGACATGATGATGTTTAGCAGATGTAATGTTTATCCTGTACCTCATGTGACGTGATGGGGGTTCATCCTCTGGGGATCATGGATGTCTGGACAATGTGTCATGACAGTCCGTCTGAAAAAGACAGAAGAAACGTGTACTGTGGGATAAATACTTCAATATTTACTGTTGTATCTCGGCCGTGCAGCTCCGACAGCTGCTGCTTTCTGTTCAGACTCTGCTGTGGTCCATTATAGTGTGTGTGTGTGTGTGTGTGTGTGTGTGTGTGTGTTATCTGTAGCTCTTATCTGCAGTCTGCTCCCCAGCTGCCTTACACCTGCCAGAGCCACACAAGGAGGGAGACACAGACTGATGGCCTGCCTCTGGGTGTGTGTGTGTGTGTGTAGTGAAAGTGTGTGTGTGTGTGTGTGTGTGTGTGTGTAGTGAAAGTGTGTGTGTGTGGTAAAAGCTATCGAGGGAGAAAGTGTGAGAGTGTGTGTGATGGTGTGACGGAAGGGTTCAGGTGGAGGTGAGACAAAAGGTTTCTATCCAGATGTTGTGAAAATGTTCTGCAATTTCTCTCCAAAGACAGTTTGTTGTTCATCAACGTTTGTTGTTTTATAAGTTCTGGTAAATAAATGAATGTTATTACTGATAAAAACAAAAGAAAGATTGTGTTTATTCTTCTGTTGACATAAACTGTCGATTTAGTCTGAAGAGCAGTTTTTCAGATTTTCATTGTAATTTCCCAATTTAACAAAGTCATTACAAATATGGGAGGTATTAAAAGATATGACTGATAATGGAAATACTCGTGTAAAGTACAAGTACCTCAAATGTCTATTTAAGTACTTGAGTAACATTCCACCACTTGGAACACATGTTGGTTTTTGAAGTCTGATTTAAGACGATGAATCTTCATATTTTGACGTGTTTCAGCCCAACAAATACATAAATAAAGATCAAATGAAGGATTGTTGTATCATCATGTATGGAAGTCTCTTTAAGTGAATCAATCCAGCTGTTAAACAACATCTGCAACGATATGTTCACGCTATAAACAACACACGACAGAATGAAAACTGTTTCTCAGTTTGGTTTTTTATTCTTTTTGGACATTTAGCAAAATACTGCAGAAACATCCGAAGCAGTAGAAGAGCGAAGGTTACAAAGAAAACCCAAAAGAAACAAAGTAAAGTCAATGATTGCATTCAGTTATTATTTATTCAGGAGCGGCAGATAGAACTCATTGATTGCTTTCGCGTCACTTGAACACACCGTTCCTTATAAATTAAATAAACAATACACACAGCAACAGATCACAGAGCACACGCAGCAATAATTTACACAAAAAATGTAATAAATACATAAATAAGTAGCAGGAAACAAAAGAAGGGGCGTTAGATATACTGTATAGTGGAAATACAGAAGGCTTTGTGAACAACGATCACATCGTGATGAATAAGTGACGGAGACACGATCAGATCAGTTTAAGGCAGTTTTACAGCAGGAGCTTCTAATCCAAAGGCATTAACCGGCTACACTACTTTCTCTTTTTGTTTCTCAGGCAGACAGCTACTGATCCACAGATCCTCCAGGTTAAAGCTAATCAGAGTGATGAGTCGGCTGGTTTACCCCCCCCCCCCCCCTCTCTCTCTTAGGTCTAGAAGCTATAGCACTTGTGCAGAGATGCTAGAAAAATAAATGAACAGTCTAAAGTGTTGGAGAGTGATGTCAGAGGTGCTCGGAGCACGGTGTGTGTGAGGGGGGGGGGGGGGATTACAGGCCAGGGTTCAAACACACACCCAGAACCTGCTGAAGTGTCCTCGAGCAAGGCACTGATCCCTGACACAGTGATGAGTTGCACTGCAAAAATAAAATAAGTATATATCCTTTAATTTCTTCTTTTACCTCAATGATGCTTAAAAAGAGACAAATTGTTCCACAAGTGAAGCAATTTAGAGTTTAAGATTTGAAGTGTTTTAAATGTGCTGATTTTTTAACCAAATAAGTGAAGGAAGAGAAAATAGATCCTTCCAATCAACAGTGAAGTCAACCAGAGTTCCAGCTTCTCACCAAAGTGTCATAAAATATCTTTCACTCGATTTAAAAGCGAACAAGCTTTTTTGAAGGAAAATGATATTGTTTGCAGTGTAACTAACTTCCTCTCAGTAACGAGGCTGGATCTGTGATCCGTGTGAAAGGAGCTCGTAAAGTCCCGGATCAGCACGCGGGGCGGAGCGGCACCTGCAGCAGGATCACCTGCCGGTTCTCGGACGGGTGGCACTTGTTGATGTGTCTGGTGAGTCCCGGGGAGCTGTAGAACACGGCCGGGCAGTATTTGCACGGGTACACCTGCGAGGAGTGCAGCAGGCGGATGTGCCGCTCCAGGCCGCCCCGGTTGGAGAAGCTCTCCCCGCAGACCGGACACAGGTGGCACGCGGAGCCGCTCAGGTTCAGCGGCGCCGCGCTCCGCTCCGGCGCGTCCTCGTCCTCCGCGGGCTTCGGGGAGCCGTGCTGGGACACCAGGTGCTTCCGCAGGTACGCTTGGCGTTTAAACTTTTTCCCACAGTGATTACAATCGTACAGCCCTTCCTCTGAGCCGGACTCGGACGGTCCGGGACTGGGCGTGTCCCTGTCACTAGAATCCTTCGCTTCCTCCGGCGCGGTCTTAACGGACGCGGAAGCCTTGTCGCTCTCCGGAGCGGCGCTCTGCGGCTTCGGCTTGTGCCACCGCCGGTGCGAGGCGAGGTTAGCCGGGCAGCTGAACACCTTGTCGCACTCAGGACACCTGTACTCGACCCGGACTATCCGGGAGCACTTGTGCTGCGCCAGAGCGAACGGGTCCGCGTACACCTCGCGGCACAGCTGGCACACGAACTCGTTGTCCCCTCCGGGCAGCTGCGGTCTGAGGGGCTTCTGGTCCACCGGCGCCTCTTTGATCTTGAGCCCGAGGACCGGAGACGTGGTGACATTATCCTCAAAGTGCAGTTTCCGGATGGCTTTGGTTTTCTTGGACGGCGGTTTGCCTTTGCGCTCGGCGTCGCCGGCGGGCCGTTTGGTCGCGGCGGTAGGGAGCGTCGCGGCGGACGCGGCACTGGTCTCGGTGCGGTTGCTGTTGCTGGAGCCGATTTTCAGGTCCACCGGGGCGTAGAGGTGGTCCAAGGCGGGTAGCGCTGCTGGTGTTGGGAAGGACTCCGCGGAAACCGGAGATCCGAGGTTGAAGCGCCTCTCGAAGGAGGAGCGGTCGTGGTCCCGGCTGACGGGGCGGGTGGGGCTGTAGAGAGCGTGGTACACCAGCTCCGGGTTCCCGAACTGCACCGGTCTGCCGACCTGCTCCGGAGCCGCCGCCCCGCAGGTGGGCGTCGGCGTCTGTGCGCGCCCCGGGAAAGAGGCGGCGAGAGGCGCGCAGGAAAGCGGTGGCGGCAGCAGCGGGGCATCAGCCGCTGTCTGCTCCGCGTCCTCCTCCTCGGGGCGGACCCGGTAGGACACCGGGTTGGTCTTCTTGTTCCTTTTCACCAAAAATCCCCTCGGCATATTCGCGCTTGGACGTTAAACCCTGAAGGCACTTTTGGGGACGCTGCTGCGGGGAGAACAAATCCACTTTCAGCCGCGCGCGGACACAAACATCTGATGCGCCTTTTTGTTCTCGCTTCCTGCCGCTATTGATCCTCTGTTCTCCTCCCGAGGTGCTTTCAACCACAACATAGCTGCACTCTTTTTAAGGCGACATGATGACATTGTCCCCCCCCAACTCGTCGATGAATCCGACCAATCAGGAGGAGCCGAGGTCCCCGGTGGATTTGGGGAGTGGGTGTGGGAGGATGGAGAGGCTGATGAAGGAGGAGGAGGAGGGGGAGGGACGGGGGATTTGCAGATCGCAAAGCAGATGTACCTGAGGGCTTTCATTGTACTTCACCCCCCCCCCCCCCCCCCCCCCCTCCCTACACTCTCTCCTCCTCCTCGTCTCGACCCCGGGCACACGCCAGGAGCCTCCTGCTTTTACGGTCTGATGAGTTTGTATAGAAATCTACACGTGCCTCGGCTTTATGTGTCTCCTTTGGGTTTAAGGGGGGGGGGGGGGGTCCAAAAACAGGAGACATGCGTCCACATAACGATGTGAAGAAGAAGTGATTGGAGGAGAAAATAACAAAAAGGAGGAAAATGTGGAATTACAAGCTGGAAATTCAGCTTCGGAGATGAAACGGCAGAAGTTTTAGTGCGAATTTTAGAAATGAAATAAAATGAGATGAGGCAGATTTCAGAATTCAAGATATTCAAAGACTTTCCAGGTTAACTAAAGATCCAAAGAGCAGAACTAAAACGCGTCTTTTACGCACGAAACGGTGGCTTTAAATTCGACCAAATAACCAACCCAACATCTCAGAACCCCTCCGGCCCAGCAGCATGTGTGCGCTCGCGCGCCGCTGCTGCTGTTGCTGGCGTGACAGTTAACTCCGGACATATGAATCCGTCACTTTGCGCATACATAATTAATACCGAGAGGAGGGTTTTCCTGCTTTGCATCACAATGGCGGCGCTTGTGCAAGCTGTAGACCCGCCGTGATTGAAAAGGAAATTGCACAGTTGAGAAAAAAAGAGGTGGTGCCCCCCCCCCCCCCAAGAAAAAGCAATCTGCCACCAAATACCGTCGGCGCGTGCTGTGCGTAATCAGTGCGCGCTCTTCTGTGTCACCAAATGGGGCAAACTGAGATTATCTGCGAGTTATAGAACACAGCAAACCCAATTCCTGCAGGTCAGGTCTGACCCGGTCAGCCGGCACCGCAAGGGATGCTGGGATGTGTTTTTTAAAAGTAAAGATGTATTTCCAGTTGACTTCAGGATCAGTTTCGATTGATTTGGTCACATTAGTGTCCAAACGTGGAGCTGGAATCAGAGCAGTTACCGCTGCTGTTATCTCACAAACACTTTAATTAAACGACCTATTTATCACCAGACGAAAGAATAAAAACAGCATTAAGTTCAGCAAAGTTACTAAAGATTTGTATCTTTTTTTATTTTAAAGAGATAATGTATTCTTCTGGTAAATCCCTCTGCATGATGCATTCATGGCAATCTGGATATTTCCATGATGCAACATTTTGAACGTGTCTGAATCCTAAAATATGTGACACCAGCAGCCGGCGGGTTGTTTGTAGCTGCAGACATATGTTGTGTGTGTGCGGTTATTTTCCCGACAGGCTTCAGCTCGGCCTCATTAGCATACAGCTGTATGCCCCCCCCCCCCCCTCAGAGCCTTTATCTCCAGCAGTGTGATTGGTCACGCTGCTGCAGAGTCATATACTCAGTTACAGTTGGCACGTTATGGAGGAGATGTCTGTGGAAAAGAAAACAGAGAAATGATGGTTTTGTTTGCATGAAACTGTTGATGTGCGTCACATCGAAGTGAAGAGTTCTTCATGTCCTGTCTGTGAACAGCTGCTCAGAGGAAGACAGAAAGCGATCCGGTCGTCTTTGAACCGCTTTGAAATGCTAAGAAGGAACAAAGTCTGTCTGTTTCCACTGAAAGCATCAAACTCATAACGAGACAGAGAAACGATCAAAACCGCTGCAGCAGAACCAGACATACCGTCTTCTTTATTCCACACCTTCTTCCTGGTGCCTACATTTACCCACAATGCAACAAGCGGTCCACAGAGCTCAGGCTTTTAAAAACACTCCCGGCGGAGTGGAAATCTAAAGAGTGAAACACGTTTTGTTTTGTGTTTCACTCAAACAACCACGTTTCTTTAATGCTCATCCAGCTGGAGGTCCTACTGCTAATTAAAGGGAAGAAGAAGAAGCTGGTAAACGGAGACATAAACAAAGCAGAAACTTCTTAAAAATAACTGGCTTTGAAAAAGTTTTACGAGGAATGAAAGAGTATTTGTTTGACCACATTAAAAAAAGAACCTTTTTAACACAGTGAACAGGATCAAAGAGCTTGGCTAGCTGTGTGTCAGGTGGCACGTCACAGCTGTGTGTCAGGTGGTACATCACAGCTGTGTGTCAGGTGTCACGTCACAGCTGTGTGTCAGGTGTCACGTCACAGCTGTGTGTCAGGTGTCACGTCACAGCTGTGTGTCAGGTGTCACGTCACAGCTGTGTGTCAGGTGTCACGTCACAGCTGTGTGTCAGGTGTCACGTCACAGCTGTGTGTCAGGTGGTACGTCACAGCTGTGTGTCAGGTGTCACGTCACAGCTGTGTGTCAGGTGTCACGTCACAGCTGTGTGTCAGGTGGTACGTCACAGCTGTGTGTCAGGTGGTACGTCACAGCTGTGTGTCAGGTGTCACGTCACAGCTGTGTGTCAGGTGGTACGTCACAGCTGTGTGTCAGGTGTCACGTCACAGCTGGGTGTCAGGTGGCACGTCACAGCTGTGTGTCAGGTGGTACGTCACAGCTGTGTGTCAGGTGTCACGTCACAGCTGTGTGTCAGGTGGTACGTCACAGCTGTGTGTCAGGTGGTACGTCACAGCTGTGTGTCAGGTGGTACGTCACAGCTGTGTGTCAGGTGTCACGTCACAGCTGTGTGTCAGGTGTCACGTCACAGCTGTGTGTCAGGTGTCACGTCACAGCTGTGTGTCAGGTGTCACGTCACAGCTGTGTGTCAGGTGGTACGTCACAGCTGTGTGTCAGGTGTGACGTCACAGCTGTGTGTCAGGTGGTACGTCACAGCTGTGTGTCAGGTGGTACATCACAGCTGTGTGTCAGGTGGTACGTCACAGCTGTGTGTCAGGTGTCACGTCACAGCTGTGTGTCAGGTGTCACGTCACAGCTGTGTGTCAGGTGGTACGTCACAGCTGTGTGTCAGGTGTCACGTCACAGCTGTGTGTCAGGTGTCACGTCACAGCTGTGTGTCAGGTGGTACGTCACAGCTGTGTGTCAGGTGTCACGTCACAGCTGTGTGTCAGGTGTCACGTCACAGCTGTGTGTCAGGTGGTACATCACAGCTGTGTGTCAGGTGGAACGTCACAGCTGTGTGTCAGGTGTGACGTCACAGCTGTGTGTCAGGTGTGACGTCACAGCTGTGTGTCAGGTGGTACGTCACAGCTGTGTGTCAGGTGGTACGTCACAGCTGTGTGTCAGGTGTCACGTCACAGCTGTGTGTCAGGTGGTACGTCACAGCTGTGTGTCAGGTGTCACGTCACAGCTGTGTGTCAGGTGGTACGTCACAGCTGTGTGTCAGGTGTCACGTCACAGCTGTGTGTCAGGTGTGACGTCACAGCTGTGTGTCAGGTGTGACGTCACAGCTGGGTGTCAGGTGTGACGTCACAGCTGGGTGTCAGGTGTCAGCTGTCCCGGGCCAGCGAACATGGGCAGCAGGTTTCGGTTGTAGGTCAGATATCTGACGGCGCTGCTCCTCAGAGACGCTCGAGTCTCAGCGTCTTTGAATCGGTCGTCCTCCGTCTCCTGCAGGGACACAGACGGAGACCAAAGAGTTCTCAGAGTTACTCTCCACACCGGCCTCCACCCTCTGAGATGCTATTTATATATGTTACATACATGATACGTGTTGGATTCAGTCTGTTTATCATCATGTGTTTGTTCCTCAGACATACATGTTAAATGTTACAAGACTCAGATCAGAACTTTAAAAATATTAAAATAAAACAGCACTGACTGCGTTTGAGGTGATCTGCTGAAGCTCCTCCTCAAAGTCGGAGAATCTGTCGTGATAAACGGCCAAACACCAGCTCTGTCTGAAGAAACTGTAAACACACACACACACACACACACACACACACACAGCATCATGTTCAGTCCATCGCACGGTTTTATTCTGGAACGTTTTAAAAGCTGATGAACATTTGATGTTTGTTCTGTAAAGCAACAGTTCAGTTTTCATCTTATTATAAAAAACAACCTGAAACACTTCAGTCCAGCAGTGACGGCCTTATTATAAATATATGTATATAATATATATATATATATATATATATATATTATATACATATATACATATATACATATATATATTATATTATATACATATATATATATATTATATACATATATATATATGTATATAATATATATATATATGTATATATGTATATAATATTATATACATATATATATATATTATATTATATACATATATATATATATTATATACATATATATATATGTATATAATATATATATATGTATATATGTATATAATATAAATATATATGTATATTATATACATATATATTTATATTATATACATATATACATATATTATATACATATATATATATATATGTATATAATATATATATATATTATATACATATATATATATATATATATGTATATAATATGAATATATATTTTTATATACATGTCTCAACAGTTAGTTTTCACATAAACAAATGAAAACATTATTGATTTATCAGAAAATATTTTCCTGGACTAAAAGTTCCACCTGGAGCCGCTAGAACTGAACATGAATGCTTCTGTATTAACTGCACATGAATGATAAGCCAGCTGTCTCTTACTTGTCATACTTTAAGTTCACTCTCTGTACGTGGAATGGAGTATTCATGTGTTGGTTCTTGCAGAAGTACTTCTTCCATCTCTGTGTGTCTGTAGAACTGCATAGCTCGACACCACAGAGAGAAACTATCTGTGTGACTTAGGCGAGCTGACCCCACACACACACACACACACACACACGCACACACACACACACACACACACTATTGGCTGAATGACCCCCAGCCACCACACGGTCAATCAATGATTTTAACGGCTCTCGATGCTCCGTCAGCATCCACAATGACTTTACGAGTCAGAGTGAGGCGGCGGCGTGACGACGAATCGTCCTCTGCAGCGAGTGAGGGGGGGAGTGTGTGTGTGTGTGTGTGGGGGGGGGGGGGGGGCTTCTGCTTTGTCTCTCACCACAAAGACAGATTGGGGAGCTGCATAAACAGATTAGGAGGCGGGGGACAATAGACGTCCATATCTGGGGGTCATTTGTGTTGGAACCTCAGAAGCAGGTCACCTGCTGTTTGACTAACACACACACACACACACACACACACACACACACACACACACAGCAAAGTAACACCAGCAAACACTCAGACAGCGTGAGGACAAAAGACACTGAAGTCCTAAATCTCTCAGGACAGCGTTTGTGATGTTCTGACGTGTGTGTGTGTGTGTGGGGGGGGGGGGGGGGGGTCATCAGTCAGCTGATGCATGATGGGACATTTCACTACCTGGAAACATTTCCTCTGTCTGACTCGTTTCTGTACTGAAGTTTGTTATGAAGACAAAATAGAAGTTGAGTCTTTGAGTTGAAGCTGATTTTAAAGACTTGAGGAAGAAGACGATATGATTTTTGGTTTCAGGTTGTAAACAAACCACAGACGCATTGCAAACCCTTTCACTGCAGTGTGGGATCATCACTTTGATTCATTTCTGCACATCATCAAAGTGTTTGAGATCATCTGCTCAGACTTCAAACAGACGTCTGAATCCAAAGCCGACGCGCTCGTCACTATCTTTAAGTTCCCATGAAGCGGCGAGCATTGGTAAACCGTCTCCCACCTGTACAGGTCCTGGATCAGGCCCCGGCGGTAGCGGCTGGACAGCTGGCCCAGCAGCTGCTGGTGCTTCCCGAACAGACTGGGGTAATTGGAGAAGGGGAGGGGCTTCAGGGACAAGCAGGTGAGCGTCTCCACCAGGTCGTAGCAGTCCAGACGTACACAGAAGTAGTTCCCCGTCTCCGCTCGTCCCGTCACGATGTCGCCGTCCTGCAACTTCACACCAACGAAGACACCAGTTGGAGAGAGAACTTCTTCTGAGGGACTCCTGGTTTGGTTTTCAGAGACTTATTAACACGTCATCAGAACATCAGTCTGCTCATTTGCTCACAGCCTTACATGTTGAGCAGGAGGCGCTGTCAGGTTGGTAGCAGACGGTTTGCTGACATGCAGGAAGTGAAACCCTCCAGGAAGCTTCCCACCTGAGGAGAAAACACACGAGGAGGGTCAGAGAGTGATGTGCTTCATAGAAACCATGCATAGCATCAGTAAGGGAATGAGATGTGGGGGTAGGGATGAGTATTGTTTGATACTCGTATTCTTATCGGTTCTTTTTAATCCTATTGTGAGAAGAACTGCTTCCTATTTACAGCCCAGTTTTGGCTTGAATCCCGATGTGAAAGTGATGCTTTTCTGGGTTTTATCTAAATGACTGCGATCTACATGCACACTCCTATTCCACTGTCATTCAGAAGATTATGGTTCATGTAAACATCATATTCTGTTTGGATATTCTGAATGAGTTCCTGTTGTCAGAGTAGAACGTTCACTATCAGAGTCTCTCTCAAAGCAACAGGCAGCAGAGCTGCAGCGGAGATGATGTCAGAAGAACAGAAGGAGAAACATCATGAAAGACTTGGACACCAACGGCTTTCTGGATATGAACAAATATCTTTGAGAGAAGCTGTCTGAAGGAACGACAGAGGGAGGCTGAGCTCACGGTCCAACTAAATGTCTCCTGTAGTTTACTTCAGCATATTTACGTGATGAACGACATGTTGGGCATCGACCCATCAGACCCGGGTGAGACATGAGCTCGTTTCACGGTCATCTGAATATGAACGGCTGCATGTAAACAGGAATATTTATTTTCATTAACCAGGTAAACAGATTATTGAGAATATTCCCTTTTTCTGAATAATGGCAAACCAGAACATGTAGCCATTGTAACGATACGTCCTTGTCATTGTGTGGAGTACATTTAGAATTATGAGTTGCAGCTCTACGTGACAACAATAAAAGGCAAGCGCACCGCCACCGCCAACGGAACAAAACAACTCAAAACATATTCGACTTAAAAACAGCAATCATGGTGTCAGTGTCGAGGGAAGGACGCTTTCATCAACAACAGCCGAGTGTTCACGTCCACCCACGGAGGGCCAACAGAGCAACAGAGCCGAGGCAATGAACTCAGACAGCAGGCGACGATGTGCCCCCCCCTCTGAAGAAGAAGTTCACGTGTGTTTCATTTGAGAGAGAAGTGGCTGTTGTGTCCGTGCTGTTCGTGCTGTTCGTGGCCTTGGTGGCTCTGTGAATACGCGGCGGCACAATGCGCCATTGTTACAAGCTGCCGCGGTTTGAGGGTCCGCCACAATAACATCGGCGGTGGGCGGGCGGGTGAAAGATTGGAAAATGTTTGCACAAAAGCAAAATGAATTCGCTCAGATAAAAGCGGAAACCAGAACATGGACAGAGAGGAGGAAGGACGAGCGTGGAGGCAAACGGACCCCGAACACAGAAGTAACCCGGAGATCTGTGCCGGACGTGAAGGAATGTAATGATCATGATCAACCTGCTGAAGATCTCACAAAGATCAGCAACACGCTGCTGAAGAGTAGAAAAGATGTCGAAGATAAGAACGAACTGGTTGCTTCTGTTCAGCTGAACTCCTCCAAAGAGCAACACACAGACGCTTCCCTGAGCGTGTTTCAGAGACCTTCCATCCACTGCACCCATGCAAATGTCTTTTGGAAATTTCTGTTTTTTTGATAAACAAAAAGCTACAGACCTGTGGACTTAAATCTGATCACTGTAGAACTCCTCAACCCGTAAAACTCATAAGACACAGACTTGAAATCGGACCTTGAATCTTGGCCTGTTTGTACAGCGGCACCAGGCGATCCAGTTCAGGCGGCGGCTCGGCCGCGAGCTCCAGCGTCGGGTCCAAGAGGGGCAGCAGCGCGGCCGCCAGGGCCCGGCCCACTTCCTTGGAGTTGAAGTTGGCGTGCGACCACTCGTCGGCGTAGTAGCGGCGGGAGAACTTGGTGAGCGGTCCGGCAGCATAAATGGCTGAATCGCTGGTGTGGAAAGTGGCGTTGATGACGAGTCTGCTGTCAAAGACCAGGAAGGAGTCGTTGATGCTCCTGAAGGCGTCGGCGTCGACTCCTTTATTGGAGAGATTAATGAACACCTGAAAGGAGATGAAGAAATCAGTCCAATACAATGTGAGGATTTAGAATATATAATGTTTGTGATGTTTGTATGACATACTGTGACTCTTTTATGACATTGTTTCACATTATATATCTATATATGTAAATGATTAGAAGAGTTTAAAGTAGCCCACGGTGCCGCCATGGTTTGAGGGCACTTATTGTAGAATATAGAGACAATGAGGCCTCAGACCTCCTGTGAGCCGAGCAGCAGACGGGAGAACCCTCTGCTGTCTGGAACAATGAGGACGGGAAACACACCAAATTCATCTTGAGCTTGACAAACACAGTCTGCTTCCAGGAGGGAAAATAAAACCAAACCAACAGCCACAAGCTGGTGAATTCACACCATTGTTTGGAGAACATCTTCTGTAAAAGGGAACAACGGCCTGTGAACAAGTCACACTTGGACTCACTCCACACTGCAGAAGGAGGGGCTCTGCGTCGGAGGTGAAGGACACAGATGTGAGCGGGTCCGGAGGTCCTCCGTCGTTCATCTGGGCCAGCAGGCGGTCGCGGTGGATCTGGACCTCGGCCTTTTCCAGGGCCGTCGCCACAGCTTTCTCCACGACGGGGTCGCCGAAGCGGGGGGCGTCGGCCTCGGGGGGCGGGAGGACCAGATGGATACGACTCCCCCGGACGCCGAGGCTCAGCAAAGTCTCCACGGCGGTGAAGACGTCGAGGCCGCTTCCGTAGACGATGGCGTCGTCTGGAGAGGAAGGAGCTGTTAGCAGCTGTTAGCAGCCGGAAGACGCTTGGGAACGTTTGCAAACTACCACGGCGTCGCTCTCACATTCGAGCTCGACTTCCGCGCGTTTTACTTTGACAGCGATGAATTTGAGGGCGCAGAAAAATGTGCCATCTGAAGCTAATGCAGCAATTTCTTCAGTTCAAAACAAATCTGAAATGTTTTGATGTAATTAAAAGCAGCCTCGACCTCTTTGGCTTTGAGAACTCTTATAAAACTGCAGTGCAGTTGAAGCGTCTTGTTTCACATGTCTGTGATTTGTCAGCAGTTCCACCACAAGAGACCTTTCCTCCGATAATCTTTCATTTCATTTCATTAAGTACTTTAAAAGCAGGACGTTTGCTTGTAATGCAGCTTTGTTGCGTGTCCTGGCTGCTGTTGTCCGGCGTCGCTGTCCTTGGTGCTGAACCAGAGGAGCTCTGCTGCTTCTGAACCATCAAGGCTGACAGAACACAAAGCTCCTCATCAATAAATCGATATCCCGCCATAGAACCGCCCGAGGAAGCGTGCTTGAATGAATTCCTTGAAAAAACAAGCGGTACGCTGAGACGGTTTTTTCAGAATTCATTGCCTTTATTTATTATGTGGACATAAAAACATTGATCTTTCATCGGGGTCTTGAGGCAGACGCATGTGTGGTCGATACAGACTCGTCTTGTTTCTAATCATGTAGCCACGATATTAAAGGCCTTGCACCTGAAGAAAACACGGACCTTTGGGGGGATTCATTCCTCTGAATTCCTCGTGATGTTTTTCATGAATGTTTATTTCCATTTGCTATCACTGTTCTCATTGCGGTCACTTTGAAGAACAAAGTGTTAGTTTAAAGCTGAGAGACGCTAGACTTGTTGTCTCCGTCTGAGACAGAACAGCGACGTCTAATGCTAATATTTACATTTGCTCTCTGATATTCATCACTATTAAAATATGGAAATAATCATGGTATCTGTCTGCTGGAGCCTGCAAGGAAAATTTGCATTTATTAATGGTTTTCCTTTATGACTGGGATCAACTAATTAGTGCGTATGAAAAAGCCCTCGCTCTACATCGCTGCACGATTCATGACGCTGGATTCGGTGTTTTTCGCTCTGAAAAGCCGCGGCTCTCAGGAAGCGACGCGATGATGGAAGATGGATGGAAGAGGCCGAGCTGATTACCCAGAGATGAAAGATTTCTCTGCAGCTAATTAGCCGCTAATTACACTGGGGCACTTCAGCGCTGACTGGCTGAGTAATGACATGTTACTACAGATTCATTTGAGCTTCTGTGTGTGTGTGTGTGTGTGTGTGTGTGTGTGTGTGTGTGTGTGTGTGTCACTTACCCTCCAGCTCCACAAAGTTGGCACACAGCCAGCGGCGAGCAGCCTCGCAGTCGTAGAGGTCGTTGAGGGTGAAGAGGTTGGAGGGGACGGGTCCGCTGGATCTGGATCGGTTCAGATCCACACCAGTAGGACCGGGAGCCTACAGCGTCACGTGACACAGAATGGTCTCATCTAATTTGACTCATAATGTACATTTCAGAAGGCGGCTGTTAAAACCATGAAAACAGCTCAGAGGTGATGAATCACAGAAGATAAGTGGGACTGCAGAGGAGACATGAACGGGATGATTCATCGCTTCACAAACAAACTGTGTTTTGTTTGTGAGTTTGTCGCTTTGGCAGAAAAATGAAGCGAAGTCCTAAAGATGGACATCACGATAACGAGCTGCATGTCATCATGTAACAGTGCTGATACTACACGTATGTACTCAGTGACATTCCACCACATCGAAACATTGATTCGGTTTAAAAGTCAAGTGGATTTTAAAGATATTGTTCCAAAATGACATCTTTGCCTGAAAGCTGACAGACGGTGTAGTTTGTCTGATGTAGAATGTATTTGATAAGAAGCTGAACGAGTCTGAACTGTCAAAGTTAAGATGGCGCTCGTTGCCGCTGTAGTGACATGTTTAAAACTGAGGCTCGACGCCGTAACGGGAACCTCGACGAGGAGGGATTGTAATTATCTGTAAACTCATATTCATAAACTGCCTTCTTACCTTTGGTCAAGTATTAAATGTGTTATGAAGAAACAGAGGCTGAACATCCTGGAAACTATTTGATTTGGCTGCAAAATATTGACTGACATGTAGATTGTTAAGACCTCTGTCACTGCTGTTGAGGTGAGAAGACGTAAAGCGACGGCCTCGTCGTCTCACCTGGTACTGCAGGCCCGTGCAGAGGACGAGCTGGTCGTAGGGCACCCGCACGCCGCCGGACACCAGCACGTGTTTGGACTTCCTGTTGATGCCCACCATCTTCCCCGTCACCTCGGTGACGCATGAACGCAGGGGGAGCTGGGCCAAGTCTCTGCTGCTGTATGCATGGCTGCAGGAAGAGAAGAAGCCTCTTAAAGGGACAGTCTGACGCGGCGTCGTGTGAGGCGCTCTGTTAACGGTGCATCCGTTAAACCCTTTGGAGTCCTGACACCGAGTACTGATCCGATACCGGTGTTTCATTGATAAGCTGTGCGCTTCAATGTGATCATTCCTTTATGTGTACCGAAATGAACCTGTTATCTATGATCTCTTCAAAGCCACGGGACTCCTGACAAAAACAGTCACTTTTGAAACGGAAGGTTTCTGATCTGCTGCTGCCTCCATCGGTTCACTCGTTTGTGTTACTTGGTGACTTTTGTGAGTCCAAACGAACCCTTTTAAACACTAAAGTCTCACAGCAACACAAACAGTAAGAGGTGGAGGAGCAGCAGGCAGCAGCTCCGGTGTCCTGAGAGGGAGAGTCGGTGTTCTATGAACGGAGTCTGGTGTGTTTGTAGAGATCAGAACAGCTTCAGTGTCTGACAGTAAAGAGAAGACATTCTAAATACAGCGTTCACTTCAAACACGTCCACAGCAGAACAGCACTTTGCTCTCGTGCTGCTTCTCCTGTCTGTTCTATGAACTCATCTCCTGCAGTAGAACCCTGACTGTGTGAAGAACCTCTCACACACACACACACACACACACACACTACAGAACATCTGAACTATCCCTTTAAGTATTAAGTTTCCGTAGTTGTGAAGACTTGAGTCTAGTGACACATCAAGCTTTGATGTTTGTGGAATGTTCTCGTGATGTTTTGAGTTTCATCTCAGGAGATATTTAACGTAAGATGCTCATGTGTCGATTGCTACATTCACTCACCTTGTGGACAGAAATCCGACGTCCTCGAAGTCGTCGTCGCCGGGAAAACCGTGTGTTGAGACGAGGGTCAGGCTGTTGAAGCTCAGGTGAGGGCTGCGAGACAACGGACACGGACGAGCATGAGCGCTTCTCCACAGAATACAGAGAGCACATGAAGGACAGAGCTGGAGGACTGTTTCCTGGGGAAGGACAACGTTCTGTGCAACAACGAGCCGCTCGTCTCGTGATGTGGAAGAGCGCTCAGAACGCTGCGCTGGTGTCAGCTTTGCTTTGTGTGACAGGAAGGTCTGTGCCGTACATGCACACAGAGACACATCTGCAGAGATGTTCGGCCTTACACTCTCACACACCTCCATATGAGCTGCTGCTGATACCATCAGTGCTGCAAAGACAAATGATTTGGCTGCTAAATATTCACTCAAATGTAGATTTTTAAGACTTTCTCTTTCTAAAGCATCTAAAAACCAACTGGCCTTCTGTGGTTACTCCCCATCATTGTCTTCACTACGGCGAGCATAAACTATACAAGCAGCAACACCACGGGCCCAACGCTCACTCTCAACGAGTCCTGAAACATCTCCCGTCCTCCCCCTCTGGTGGCTTTACTGTCCGCGGTACACAACGTGTCCCTTGTGATGCAAACGGCTTCTTTTGTGGCGTCCTGCAGGACATTACACAGCAGATAACGGTGAAGAGAATCGAGTGTTCAGCCTTATCACGCCTCTGACCACCTCCTGCTCTCGTCTTATCTCAGGCTGTGCTGCTCAATGAGCGGCACAGATCTACAACACCAGGCTCCCGACCGCTGGAGACCTGACTGGATGTGGGTCGGGTGGCTGAGTGGTGCCACTGGGCCGAAAACACACCGCGAGTGAGTGAGAGTCAGGGAAACGTAACACCTCTCTACTCGTGCCGTTATTAAGCAACCGCAACGTGCGCGCTGCGATGACGATGATGACGACGTTGTGGTATTCTCCGAAATATCACTGAAATATTACCGGAATGAAGAGGAGATGTCTGCCGGCTGTGATTGGTTGTTCCTCGTCACATAACTTGTGGCGCACGGTGCATAAGTGTGAACTATTGGCAGCACGCCTACATCAATGAATTAGAACCCAAAGGACACAACTGCAAGAAGAGAAGAACGACTTCATGTTAATTGTGGAATTTTCTTCCATGAATGTTGTGAAGATTTGTTATTTGTTATTTAACTTACTGGATCAGCCAAAAACTGACTCACGTCTCCTAAATTACATTTCCAGAAAAATAGCTGCATAAAATATGTTGATATACGAGTGTATGAATATGTTCTACCCTTTCTCTCCAGTAGAGTGAAACAACAAACAACAGTTCAGTCTTTCTCATCTCAAACTGTTATCATGATTAACCTGTTGATTTCTTTATTGATGGATTAATCGTCTATAAAAGCACAAATGAAATGATCAAGTGAAGAATCCTCGCCTCTCATTTCAAAGCTTCGTGTCTTCAGCGGTTTGACGAGCAGCAACACACAACAGTAAGAGCAACCAGCACCAGACAATGAGAGCAGTCAAACTTTCCTTGCTAATCTGTGCCAGAAGGTGGATTTATTCCGCCGCAGTGAGGCATTAAGGGCCATTATTGGGGATCTGGATGAGAGCGAACCAGAAGCCCTGGATTTGCTCCGTTATCAGCCGGTGACAGACGGCCGCCGTCACCCTGCAGCCCGGCCGGGGAGCTCTTTATCAGTCCGACCCCGTCCCAGCCTGTAATGAAGCCGCTGGGCTGCTTTCAATGAGCACATGGAGCTGTGTCTGCAGGACGGGGGGGTTGAAGGATGGACGTTTGGGCAGGGCTGATAAGAAGGGCCCCAGCAGGCCCCAAACTGACCCATCATTCACCCTCTCAATGCGTCGCCGCCTCACCGTTGGTCCAGCGGACACTAACTGCCTCATTAGTCAACTCATTAGCGACGGCAAACACAGATCGCTGCAGCAGATCCCCGCTGGTGAAAGGAGGCCGAGCTGAATGCCAGGCCGGAGCCACAGCTGCGTGTGTGCGGCCGCCTCGGCATCGCCGACACGCCGGCCTCGCCGGCTCCACAAAAAACTAAAACGGTTGCCTGGCAGCTATCGCGCCGGTTCTGAATCAGCAGCTTCGTATTCTCTGCCGGAGCAAGTTAATCGCACAAAAGCGAGGACGAAAGGCAAACATGTCTGACGTCCGACCTGGAGTCAAGTGACATTTCCAGAGATTGGATTCCTGGAATCAAAGAGGATGAAGAGATGAAAGAGGGGGTCAGGTTCCTCTAGCGACACATCAGACTCTGTGATCGACCCGATGGGAACACTTTACTGTGCCGGCTGCCGGTGAAACCTCCTGCGTGCACTATGACTGTTTCCTGTGAACCGGTTCAGACACAGACAGCGTTTCTGTGTCAGGTTGTGATTTTGATTCGCTCTCTATTTGTTTCGACTGCAGGTTGCAGTGTCATGATGGCACTTTCTGAATACTGAGTATACAGATGAACTGAAGAGTGTTTAATACGTTTTAATATCGTTGATATTCTACTCACATGGTGTTTGTTAAGATACAGCTGTTGTCTCATGTTCTTATTGTACACAAATCCTATGAAAGGATGCAGACCAGCATAAGAAGAAAATACAGAATATTAGCAGACTAACTGTACAGCATTAAACTGTCAGAAGAGGTTGGGAGCAGCGAGCTTCATCAGTGAATCAGGAGGATTGGACGCTTCTGGTGCAAATCATGAAGCTGCATTTGTTTAGTCTACTGTGTGCACTGTTCTTGATGGGAACTTGGCGACAACAGGGTTCATACAGAAAGCACAGATGGTGAGAGGTGTGTGCGTGTGTGTGTGTGTGTGTGTGTGTGTGGGGGGGGGGGGGCAGAGAAGCCCTCAGGGCCCCTTAAAAGGTTAATCCGGTGTGGTTAGGGAGGAGGAATTGTGACTTTATTTGTCACTGCTGCTACTAACTCAGAAAAGGTCAGTACATATAGCCAGTTTATACAAGTATATATATATATACATATATATATATATATATATATGGATATATACACACACAGTATTACAGATATACAGTCTCAACACATCTGGGAGAGAAATGGCGCTGAGGCCGACTCACCAGAAACAAAGCAGCTCGAGGAAAGACAAAGCCGTGTCCGACGCCCCGACCACCACGATCCTGGCCTGAACGGGCACTTTGGGCTCCATGGTTAACTTCCTGCTGATGAGGCTGAGAGCAAACGGAGCCTGAGAGCATCACAGAGAGAAGACAAGTCAGTCAGAGTCCAAGTGAAATATTCCACCCAAATGCATGCACCCAGAACTATTCAGCAGCTGAAAGCAGCACATTATAATGTGTCCCAATTTCCCCCATTTGAAGATCACAGGATGAGGTCCATCGTTCCATCAAGGCTCTCAACCTGCCCGCTCAGCCTCAGACCTTCACAGCGTCAGTAGATTCATCCACGGCATGCAGAGGAAGCTGATTGAATATCAACTCACAGGTGGCATAGAGAACATAACGAACGTTAAGGTATAGAGGCCTTCAGGTCCAGATGTTTCACAACAGGACTTAACTTTTCCTGTTTTATAAGCCGAAGCACTCGAGTGCTTTGAGTGGTTTGAAGTTATTTTATTCTGTTATTTTGTTGTATGTTAATTTGGTATTTATACGTTTCTTTTCCATGAGAATTACAGTAAATGAGGACAGAGCCGTGCAGCAGACTTTAACCCTTCGGCCGGTTTTCATCTCCTTATTGTGTTTGTTCATCAGAAATTCAACAATAAAACGAGTTTATCTTTTTGCTTTCATGTGCAGCTCTGCTTCTGATGAGCCAACAGACTTGTTTGGTAACGTTTGTGTTTCTTCACTTTTTGTTTCTTTTGGTATTTGTTTCCTAAAAAGACGAGTTTATAACACGCGGCCGCCTGTGAAATGAACAGTAACTTTATGATCGTCTGCTGAGCGATCACTGGGATGATGAGTTGACGTTGGAGGGGCTCGTTTCTCCTTTATTCACGCTTACTTGGTGTACTCGCCTCCTGCTGGTTCAATCAGATGTTTGCTCTACATTTAGATGTTCACAAAATCAATAAACAGTTAGAAAAGTATGATAATTGCAGAAAGTGCAGCTGTAAGTGGTAATGAGCCGGAAAGTCAGGGATCAAACACAAAAGAGTCCCGCAGAGGAGCGCCGCGCTGCGATCCCCCATTCCTCCACCTCCTCCGAGTGTCTCTGGTCCTCGCGCTAATGGCTCCTTCATCATCTGTAATTAGGCAGATTGGCCCCACAATGCACCTTGTTGGATGAAAACAGCATCGAGCAAAAAAAGGAGGAAAAAGAAGGGGAGGGGAACCCGAGGGTGGAATTAACCTTTGTGTAATATTCAAATCATTTCCACGAGGGCGTGTGTGCTCGACATCTGTCGCACTGTTGGTGGGTTTGATTAGCAGGAATATAAAAGCTTGTGTTTATTTTACATGATAAATGTTGTTTTGTATTATTATTATCAGATAGTATCATTTTATATGTTAATTGTAGCAATGAAAGAAAAGCAGCAAATACTTTAAAATGTACAAAATCTTCTTTTTGATCACTTGTTTTCATTGATATCAGGTCAAAGGTCACAAGTTGCAAAGGCAGGTTCGTGTCTGGAGATACTGGAAGATATCGTATCCTGATGAGAGGCCACGGAGCTTCATGATTTATATTTCAGGAACACTCATTGTGCAGCTGCGTGTCGTGTAGACGTTGTATTTTGACATTTATTAAAAACGAGTATCACTTAATGTGTAAAAAAACAAGAAGCTGTATTTGTCATCTGCCTACATGCATCCGTCTGAATACTGCAGGAATTAAGCAGACGCGGTCATGCGATGAACAGAGCTGCGGCTCATCTGCATGTGCGGTGGAGCAGGTGCAGCCGCTGTTATGGCGCTGGAGACGCCTCACCTTCCCTCGGCTCTGTAATACGATCCCGTACTGACAGAGAGGGAACAGGTGCTTTAGATTCGATTAACCATCCCGAGGACGAGGCGAAGCTCTTATCTGAGCGGCAGCCTGGAGATCGTGACTGGGAGGGGGGGGGGGGTGATGGAGTGGAATGAACATGCGAGTGGACACGGTGACGCCTCGGGTCTACAGAGAGCGCTGCTGGACAAGTGGTGAATATTTGAAGTGCAGGACATTGAGATAAATCACGGCCACATGAAGATTTAAGAGCAGAACACGGGAGGAGAAGAAGAGCTGCGGTTATCACTGTTCATCTTTTACCAGCTTCTGATGTTTACAGCTCACCTGCTGCTCCACCTCCACCTCCACCTCCACTTCAACTCCTCCATTCTGTCTTGTTCATCATGTGTTATTCAGAAGGTTCACTCTTTTACTTACACGCACTTTGCCTTATTTTAAATTGTAGTTGAGATCCAAACGTCTCCACAGATGTGTGGAAAAAGCAGTTTAGAGCAAAGTGTTTGTTTGTGGATACACTTTGACAAAATGCAATATTAAAAAGTAAAGTATGTTCATTCCACCATACTGTGCTTTACACCCTTCTGTACCTCAGAGTGAAGAAACAGCACCGTCTAGTGGTCACATTAACGCCCTGCAGCCTTCAGATAATCTACATCCCCGTCAGCCAGCTGCTGCCCGAGCCCACCTGGTCCTCGGTGATCTGCCGGGATGGGCCGTTGATGCCAAGCTCCTCCAGCGGGTACATGATCTGCCGTCGCGGGCGGACGGGGACCGCGCAGCCGAGGACAGAATCCAGATGGTGGACGCAGGAATTCTGAGTGCAGGGCAGAAAGGGGGGCACAGTGTCAGCGAGAGTGGGGGGGGGGGGGGGGGGGCTCTCGAGGGGGAGGACTGGAAGGTGACAAAGTGATAATGAGCTCAGGTGAAGAGGCTAGATGATGCAAGCTTTACATCACTGACATGAGCATCTCCCAGTGCCTGAACGGAGCCAATTCTCTGGTTATCTTCTGCCATTATTCTATTTGCACTCATCATCATCATCATCATCATCATCTCCAGATCTGAGGTTTGTTTGTGGGAAGGTAATTAGCAGAGGAAGTGGAGGCCTCTCTACATGTCTTATGTCTTATTATGTGAGTGGAGAGGTGGAGCTGGCAGCACCGTCGGCACCTGCTGCCCCGACCCCCTCCCCCCCCCCCCCGGGGACGGCAGCCTGCCGAGGGGCCGCACTCTGCAAGAAATGACCCCTCTAACAACACGGCTACGTGAATAAATCATCTGTTACTGTGCTCACCAGGCTGAACAGAAGACCGTTTACGTGATGTGAGATGCTGTTCTGGTTTATCACATGAACAGAAAAAGAAAGAACTTGAGTCTTGACATCACGTTATGGTGAACAACAGACGAAACCATCTCACCAATCCATGTGTTCACCGTCACAAACAAGGTGCGGTTGCTTTAGCTGGAAACTGTTAAACCAGCTGCTACTCGGAGCGACACACAGATTCTCTTCAAGCATAGATTATCAGAAGACGACGTCCACATGTCTTTGTTTTCATAAGACGCATTAAAGTAAATATCAAATCAAGTCGTATTTGAGCATCATTTGACATTCATGTCTGTGGAATCAACTCATCAGTGGATTTGAGACGGACTGCCTCATGGTGATATTTCTTGCAGTGTTGTTGCACTGAGGGTCATTCCGCTAATGACGATGTGTATGTGAGCAGACATGCACGGGGGCTGGGAGGCTCCTGAGGGTCCCGGTGTGTGGAACCCACCTCCTGGCTGCGGTGCGAGGGGTAGATCCTGAGGAACAGGCAGGACCTGCGAGCCAGCCGGAGCGCCTCCTTAAACAAGTGTTTGCTGAAGTGCTGGAAGGAGCGTTTGAGGACAAAGTGGCGTATCTGAGCGTGCTCCTCGCGGCGGTGATGGCTGAAATAGATGAAGTTCTCCATGTTGTAGTGGGCGCAGATGTACTTGATGTCCTGACAAAGACAGAGGACGTAATGAAGCCACTTTACTCCAGTTTCAGGACGAATATTTGAATTTGATACTTTCCTACGTTCCTTTAGCTTTATGTTCTAATATTTGTATCGCTGCATCCTAAGTTCAATTAAATCAATGATACATATTAATATTAACTTCCACCAACTAATCCTTAACTCAATAAATTCACTTGTGCTCCTCTAACACATTCGTGCAAAGCTGAAACACTGATGGAAACCAGCTGGATAGAACAGCTGATCAACCTCAAAACCAGCACAGACTCCAGCCCGACCCTCTGAGGTTCATCTGGGGACAATGAGCCGTGCACTGCACCTACCTGTTCGTCTCGGAGGATCAGTACCCCCACAACCCGGCTCTGCAGCTGGGCCACGAAGGCCTGCAGCGCCGCGCCGTCCTGCGTGAGGACGAAACACGATGCGTGTGTCAGTGCAGGGCCACGAACACACACGAAGGAGAGGCTGCAGAAGTCATTATCAGCTTTCTGGAGCTGCGCGGTGACAGCTGGGGCGTCGGTCAGAGAGGAAAATCAGTTCCGCTGAATTCTCACCAATCTGTTCGCTGGCAAACGCGCCGCGATATTCCTGCTTATTCAAGACGATCGCTGCCGCTCGAGTCACACTCAACCGTCCAAAACAATCATCATGTCATTTCAAAAGGCTCGAGAGGAGCCAGTTACAATTCCAACCTGATATCTTCTCTGTTTACTGTTCGTGAAGGTTTCACGGGCCAGCTGCTTTCATGCTGATGAACAATGAGCTGGAGAGTTTTAACTGTGAGCGACAGACTGAAGTAAGAAACATTTAGAAAGAAGTAAACACACAGATAAATAACATCATTATCATTGTTTTATGAATGCATAACACCGCTTAAAATCACATTCAGAGCCGCCTGATACGTTAGGACACTGCTGCACCTCCTGTTTATACGAGAACATGTGAATCAAAGTACAAGTATGTTTCGGTCAGCATTGGTCAGGAAATATGAAGACAGAGTGAATGTTTCTTAATGTGTGATACACAATGAATATATCAAATGAAACACGAACAGAGCGTCGAGTGTCTGGAGATGAAACCTGTAGCGCGTTGACTCACCGGGTCTCTGCGGGTCTCATAGAAGCGGTCCAGGTCCCGCAGCAGGGCCTCGCTGAGTCTCAGGTCCTTCACCAGATGGGAGACGGCCGGCCGGTCCGCAGCCACGGCCGGCCTCACCTCCACACTCCTGCAAGAGGAGAGGCAGCGTGACCACGGACCGGACAACACCGGGCGTACAGACGGGCAAGAACATCAACAGGAACACCTTGTTGCTTGAACTTCAGTCAACAAAGAGGTGCATGACCCAGATGTTTCCACTTCGTCTTGCAGCAAAAGTGAATGTGAGTGACTTGTGGTTTTGAATGTACAACTTGAATTCACAGCCGGAGCCACAAATGTGAAGCTACTTCCTCCCTGAGCGCGGTTCAAAGTATTAAACCTGCTGCTGGCAGCGTGCAGAGACTTGTAGCAAAGTGAAGCTTCTTTTCCGGGTCGGCCTACCTGAGCCCGTCGCGGTGGAGGACGTAGAGCTCACGGGCCAGCGAGCTGGAGGCGCGAGGAGACAGTCTGAGGAAGCTCTGCAGCAACGGGATCTCAGGGGACGGTACCGGCACAGAGATGATGCACAAGTCCAGGTCCTGAGAGACGGACACGAAGACAACTGATACAGATGCACAAGTCCAGGTCCTGAGAGACGGACACGAGGACAACTGATACAGACGCACAAGTCCAGGTCCTGAGAGACGGACACGAGGACAACTGATACAGACGCACAAGTCCAGGTCCTGAGAGACGGACACGAAGACAACTGATACAGATGCACAAGTCCAGGTCCTGAGAGACGGACACGAGGACAACTGATACAGACGCACAAGTCCAGGTCCTGAGAGACGGACACGAGGACAACTGATACAGACGCACAAGTCCAGGTCCTGAGAGACGGACACGAAGACAACTGATACAGATGCACAAGTCCAGGTCCTGAGAGACGGACACGAGGACAACTGATACAGACGCACAAGTCCAGGTCCTGAGAGACGGACACGAGGACAACTGATACAGACGCACAAGTCCAGGTCCTGAGAGACGGACACGAAGACAACTGATACAGACGCACAAGTCCAGGTCCTGAGAGACGGACACCAGGACAACTGATACAGACACACAAGTCCAGGTCCTGAGAGACGGACACCAGGACAACTGATACAGACACACAAGTCCAGGTCCTGAGAGACGGACACCAGGACAACTGATACAGACACACAAGTCCAGGTCCTGAGAGACAGACACGAAGACAACTGATACAGACACAAGTCCAGGTCCTGAGAGACGGACACCAGGACAACTGATACAGACACACAAGTCCAGGTCCTGAGAGACGGACACCAGGACAACTGATACAGACACACAAGTCCAGGTCCTGAGAGACAGACACGAAGACAACTGATACAGACGCACAAGTCCAGGTCCTGAGAGACGGACACCAGGACAACTGATACAGACACACAAGTCCAGGTCCTGAGAGACGGACACCAGGACAACTGATACAGACACACAAGTCCAGGTCCTGAGAGACAGACACGAAGACAACTGATACAGACGCACAAGTCCAGGTCCTGAGAGACGGACACCAGGACAACTGATACAGACACACAAGTCCAGGTCCTGAGAGACGGACACCAGGACAACTGATACAGACACACAAGTCCAGGTCCTGAGAGACGGACACGAGGACAACTGATACAGACGCACGCTCCTCACTGAGCAGACATGTTCCATTAAAAAAAGTTTGATTTATGAAGAATTCTCAAGCATCATGAACCTCTTAAAAGCCCGTATGTGTAAAGGAATCCAGGTATTTAAACTTACATGACGGGACTTCGTGCACATGCTGTGATTGCAGCGTGTCTTCTTTATATTTGACCTCTTGCACAGATGCAGTGATCTTTGACTTATTTACTGTTGGTAGAGCTCATTAAACACTGACTTTCTGGTACAGAACGTCAGCTAAATGTCCTGCACAGACGATACTCACGGGGAAGAGGTTGAATACATATGGAATGAAGTCCACTGATCTGGAAGAAAAGAAGAAGAAGAAGAAGAAGAAGAAGAAGAGTGTTAAGTGAAAATATGTGTGCATGCCAACCTTCAGAAACAAAGCCAGAGCTGGCTGAATCACCACGGTGGAACAATCTGCTCGCAGGCTTCCGCCTCAACTTCTCGCCTTCAGCTCTGTCACGCTGTCACTTTAAGCGCGGCTCTCATTAATAATATGCTCACTCTCTGCAGGAAGCGACCAGCCTCCATATTTAGTAACAGCTGGGAGGTGAGAGGAGCTCAGCAGGAGCCAGCGAACAGTCGCTCTCTCTGCTTTAACGCAGCACATGACTGATGGAGCTCTGGACGGATGCCACCAGCACCGCCTCTGCAATCTATTACAGAGGGAGCATATGTACAAAAATACCTCTTCATAATATCTTTATTCTTTATTGTTTTACAAACTTTTAGTTTCTGACTGTTGGTGTCCGCGAATTAAAGTAATGTAATTCTGTAAAAGGATTCGAAAGAGTTTAATTGCATGTTCCCCTTTCACTTTTTTCTTCATCTTCTTTCACCTTTATGTTGTATTTGTTGTGTTTTTCACGACAAAGTAGCTATTCGTTCCAACATATTGCAGTATTTTGTTTCAATGTGTACTTTCCTCAGCTTACACGTCATGTCACATGTTAAAAAAACATTTGTTTTTTGTTTAATTTCCAAAAATGTGTCCTCTAATTTTCTTTAGCTCAAGACTATATATATATATATATATATTTATTACAGGATAAGTTAGCCATTGTTCTTTATTTTTCTCACAGTCAACGAATCCCAAGAAAAGACCAAAGCCAACAACATGTCAGTTCGTCTCTCATCTTTCTGACTTCCTGTTTGTGGCTCTTAGCTCCCATTGGTTCTACTGAAGATGTGAAAACATCTCTCAAATATAAAATAAAGTCTCTGTAATCTCCTCAAACAGCTGGTCGCTGTAGTTGTTATCACTATACAGTGCATTTGTTGGGGACTATTTTCAGCGGCGGATTGATCCACATTAGGCGCTCCAGTGAGTACTTGTATGTGTGGACGAGTCAGAATAAACGACGTGTGTTGCTGGTGATGAAGGAGCAACATGGGGCTCATTGGTGTGTTTTAATGGAGCTCTGTGGAGCTCAGAGGAAGACTGCTGACTCTCCCCAGACCTCATCCTGACTTTACCTCGTTTCATGATTCTTGTCGATGATGAAGTACTGAATGCAGACAGCGTTGGATTTCTGTGTTTCCTCCTGAAGTGACAACAACAACAAACAAACCACAAAGTAGAAGATAAAGACTGAAGATTATACAATTCATGACTGATGTACTGCTACACACTGTTGTTTTTAAAATACTGACATCACAATCATGTCTTTACTACCACCACTACATTTAATGGTGTCTTTCTCTACCCTGAGGAGCAGCTGTAGTGTGAGTGAGTGAGTTGTACCTGCTGTGGATCGGAGGTCCGGCTTTCCCTCGAGTCGGACCGAGCTGCGGGTTCGACACGTTTGTACAAACCATCGAACTCACTCAACTCAAAGTTGCCATTCAGCAGTTTCACATCGACGTCAGACGTGAAACCGATGAAGCCGACGGTGACGCCGTCACTCTGTGGAGCAAACACGCCGCCATCTTCACAGACAGTCACGTTCACGTTTCCCTCTCACTGCAATACGAGTCAATGAGACGTTAATGGAGGAGTTCAGGGAGCTGCTTTCTCCTGAGATGATTCACAGTAAACAGCAGAAGAACTCGGTGGGACTGACAGAGAACAGAAGGCCTCACTGCACCATGTTGCGTCTGTAACAGATCATCTACCAGGTCACGGAACAGTGGAATGACATATTCTGTAGCTTCACAAGAAGGTTGCGGCGTTCACGCTGCAGACACCCTGTGGGCCGATGTTTTGTTTGTTCTCTGAGCGCCGAACATATTCAGACAAAAAGCCCCAAAATGCTTCAGATGTCTGGACACAACATGTTCAGTGAGAGCATGTCTTGGCCAAGTATCAGCTCGTATCTGCCATATGCTGCCATGAACACATGTCAGCCCGACTGGAGGGGAGATGAGGGGAGATCTGTCAGGGGGGGGGGTCTGACAATCAGCCAAAAGCACCATCAGCGAGCTGCTGTTAGATGATGGTTCCACATAACACATAATATCAGAGTGTTGAACCACAGTAGAATGCTAACAGTTGGAACAAACCTCACAAACCGCGACGTGATTCTTCTCGTTCTGCGCCTCAACGAGCTCCGCCAGGAAGTCCGGCAGCTCGATGACTGACAGACGTTTCGCCTGCTCTGCAAATATGCGCATGATGTCATCGTGATCTTCGACCCTGTGAAAAAAAGAGGCGTGGCCCACATCTTAAAGCACCGCCAATCAATAAAAATGAATAATTAAGACAAACTGAGCTCCTCCTCAAACCCGTTAAGCCTCTTTTAGATCATAGTTTCTGCGTCTCTACGTCACTTCCGTTCCAAAAAACCAAGATGGCGACGGTCAAAATGTCAAACTCAAAGCTTCAAAACCGCAGACCACAAACCAACGAGTGGCGTCATGATGACTCCGTCCGCTTCTTATGAACAGTCTGTGCTCGTGACATGCGAAGGGAAGATTCCCACGTACATATAGTGCACATTCATACACAGTGCAGTGAAAAGGGTGTGGAGGTGAAGGTGGTGGACATGTGAACACTGGCGTTAGGGGGGAGGAGTCAGCTGACGTCACCTGGCCGGGCGCGCGTGGAGCTTTGGACAGTGCTCCCGTCTGTGGCAGATGAACGCGAAGCAGCGAGGCCCGGGCTCCGTCAGACGCTGCAGCGGCTCAAACGCCTCGCCCAGCGCTGGCTCTGGTTCAGCAGCAAACACAAGACCTGTAAGTTCATGTGTGAAGAATTAAATAATCACAACAACTGCTATTAAGCAGCTCCTCACCTAAACGGCCGACGTACGGGCTGACCAGGCAGATGTTTTCAAGCTCTGCGATGGCGTTAAAGACGGCCCTGTACAAAGAAGCAGCAGCGAGGGAATACAAGTTGCATCATCCTTTATGAATCTGCATTCTGTGGTTTGACTATCACCAAAGCTCCTTCGAGTTGCTGATGTTTTAATAATATATATATATATATATTTAATAATATATGCAAACATGACAGTGTCACGTTGATAACTTTACAGTCCAGCTGTCTATTAGCGCTTCACCACACAAGAAGTCAACTATATTGACATGAATGACACCAGAACAGACACAATTTATATTTGGAAAGTATATTCCAGATAGAAATACTACTAAACAGAAAGGGACACATACCCTTATTTTTTCATACCTCATTATTTCCTTTACACTTGCTGCGGCAAAATCCGGCTGTGCCACGAAGATGTGGAGGAAGAGTGTGTTCAACGGCTGCAGAGGGAAGAAGACAGCTTTAGTTTGCTCCAGTTCACTTTCATTTCACTTGATCTAAAAAAGTAGCTTGACTTCAAACTCTGACCATTGTAAAAGTCTTAGTGTGAGCGTATCAGGTTGGTTCTGTTGAGGCCAAAGATACCAATCAAAAACTAATAGCACACATAAACAGTATGAATCATAACAACAACTCTGCATCAGCAGCTCTTATCATCTGAATTCATGAATGATACCGACTGTGCATGTTTCAGCGCTGAAGTGTTTGTGCAGGAAAGGTTCCCATTGAGTCTGATCCACCACGTGTCCGCCGGGGTGGTCGAAGAAGGAAGCGTGGCCCAGAATCTCATCTTTCTCATTGGCCAGAGTCACGGCCAGATTGGCTTTCTCTCTGGAGAGCAAACAGGAACCAGACGATCACGTCCACAGGAGATAACAACACTTACTGTAAAATGTACTGCAAGTAGGTAATCTGTACTATGAGTACTCTCAAGACGAGATTTCACAAAAGTCCATTAAGACCTCTCAAACTACTTCTGGATCATAATAATCCACCTGTACGCTCCAGATGGAGAGTGGAGGAGTGAAAGTACTCTGCAGGAATGGTTTCAGAAGTTTATTTCATTATAAATATCATGAAAATGTATCGAGTAAGGAGATTCCGTTGGAGTCAACTTTATAGACACTGTAAGTACCACTCTAACAAAATGGAGATTGGAAAAAGTAGAAACGTGCACATGCTGTAAACACATCAATATAACGTGTGATACGGTGAAATTCTGTACAAACAGAATAAATAACAAGCCAATATCAATATGGACTGTGAATGGAGAACTCTGATATTTAGGCTACAGTATGAATGACAACCCACTCCAAGTAATGTAACTATGACATGTACTAAATGTACAAAACCAAATAAACTTCCATTGTTATGGTATGTTGTCCATAGACTTCATGGTCAGATGAAATGATCAAAGCCCTCGTGTATGTCCATACAGAAAGCCTATATTCTATGAACTCTCTATACTTCAGACACTAAACAAAGGAATGTTTCGTCTTACAGAAGATGAATTATATTGACCCGTCCAAAAACCGCCAGAGCCGAGGCGCCGATGAGGCCGTGGATCCCCTGAGCATCCGCCGACTCGCTCCTCCTCACGGTCACAGTTTCCTCGTGGCCCCTGGCCGAAGTTATGGTCCTCATCTTCACCTGGGCTCATGTTAACAGAATGTTGTGTTATTATTTTACTATTTCTGTCACGACAGCAGTGGTAGAAGAAGTATTCAGATCTTTAGTAGAAGCACTCATACCATACTGTATGTATATGTATATATATATATATATATATATATATATATATATATATATATATATATATATATATATATATCATGCAATACAGTTACTCACCTTCACAAGTTACACCTTTAACAAACTCCATATATATATATTATATACATATATATAAATAGTTACATTCCACCACAACAACAACCTTGTCACGTGTTGGTTTAACATTAGTTACTCACCTGTCACAAGTTACACCTAAACTATGACGTCAGTCGTATTTTTTATATTAACTTTCTATTATTTCTCGTGGTTAGAATTATTAAAAAAACTAAATGATACTTAGCGTTTTTAGCTCCATTAAAACAAAACACACAACTGTAAGTTAACAAGGATAACTGCAGCAGCCTTTAGCTAACTGCTAACTAGCTCAAACAAACTAACCATAGTAACGGTAGGGAATTCGCAATGCATGCTGGGTACTGTCATGGCGGCTCACTGCTAACTAGCTCAAACAAACTCCGTAACCACAGTAACGGAAGAATAATTCGTAATGCATGCTGGGTACTGTCATGGCGGCTGGCGCTTGAAAACGTTTCGTCGACTGTGTTTCTAGGTGTGTTGTTGTTGTCCTAACGTTTTTTAAGTAAGTTTGGTAACTTACGTTTTTGAAAACATGGCGTCCACCGCGGCAGGTAAACAGCGGATACCGAAGGTGGCGAAGGTAAGCAAAAGATAAAGAAATAAAAGCTCCCGTAGAAAAGCCATGAGCTTTTTACTTCGGCTAAGCTACATGCTAACAGACAGCTAGCGCTAAAGTTTAAAGGAGGTTACGCATGTTTGCTTTTGACCACGTGTAGATCGTTTAAATCTGTAATATCACATAAGAATATACATTAAAATGATTGTTTTTGGAGTGGTTCCGTCAGTCTGACGGAAACCGCACGAGCTCGACAACCGCTAACGTTAGCTTCCTTTCCTTCTGTAAGCTAACTGAGGGTTTGTATTGGTTATATTTGTCCAGCGTGCTGCACTTTGTTTGGGTTTTACTGTGTTTACGCTCTGATACGTTATCAAGTCAGTGCTTCCTGTTGTCTACATTATTAGGCTTTTCACCTCTGGAAACTCATTTTAAACATGTTTCTAAATGCTCGCCACTCTCTGAAGCCCACACAAACACTATTATGAATATGTAAAACAAGGTAAGCTGAATTGGCTGACATACATGCAGAATCATTAATAGTGTATGTATTATCCATAATACATGCATACATAATGCTGTCATTACACTACATATAACCCCATGAGGAGGAGTCATGCTAGTTTATTTCATACACAAACGCATGCTAAGTCCACATGGATTTATAAAGCACCTTATATATCCAAGCAAGTGTACATAACATCTTGAATTTACACATTAATTAATCACAAACGGTCATATTATGTACACATTAATTAATCACAAACGGTCATATTATGTACACCTACATTCTTTACATACGTGTATAATACTACTAAAACACACAGCCACAGTTGCATCTGAAATATTCCCAGTTTTAACATTTCTGTTAAATTCCTGTTCTTGTTTTGACTCAAACAATCAACTTAATAAGTGAGATCTTTATATTACGGGCTAAAGAAAGCAGACAGTTTCACAGGTGATGGATAGTTGGCATTAAGACATGAAGAACTCATGTTAAAGGACTTCTTCTTCTTGTGTTGCAGGTGAAGAATAAAGCTCCCGCAGAGGTTCAGATCACTGCTGAGCAGCTGCTGAGAGAAGCCAAAGAGAGGGAGCTCGAACTTCTGCCGCCGCCACCGAAACAGAAGATCACAGACGAGGAGGAGCTCAACGATTACAAACTCAAGAAGAGGAAGGTGAGTGGCTGCCTCTCATTTCCTCCACTGACGGAATTGTCTCGATTTAAATGTGCAGCGAGTAAGAGAAGAAAGTAAGAGTCTCAAATCTGACTAAAACAGTCGAGATTCTTTATTCATATTGGATTTACTTGTTAAATGCAGCATATATAGCACAAACATTTTGCCTCCTGTGAATGGAAAATTTCAGTTGGCAATTTAGCTAAGAAAACGTAGCTTAAATGTGCTGCCCTTGTGTCACGTGATTATACTGGTGTTCTAACTTTCTGTCAAACTGTTTTCTACCTTTTCTTTCAGGGGTTTGAAGACAACATCAGAAAGAATCGGACTGTCATCAGTAACTGGATCAAATACGCACAATGGGAGGAAAGCCTGAAGGAGATCCACAGGTATTCAGCCAGGAAATGATTCCCTCATAACATTCCCACACACGTCTCTGCCGTAGAGCTTTCCCTCATCGCTGCTTCCTCTGGTTTTTTTAGGGCCCGCTCCATTTACGAGCGAGCGCTGGATGTCGATCACCGCAACATCACGCTGTGGCTGAAGTACGCCGAGATGGAGATGAAGAGCCGGCAGGTCAACCACGCCCGCAACATCTGGGACCGAGCCATCACCATCCTCCCTCGAGTCAACCAGTTCTGGTACGAAGGACAGTTTGTGCTTCATTTCACATTTACAGCTCGTGTTAGGAAGTTAAACATCAAAATTCATCTCTAATATCTATTTCACATTCATGAAAACATCTCCTTCAAACTACTGGATTCATTGTAGTTTATCACCAAGACTACATTTTACAGATGACATGTGAACACATCATGATAACGTTATAATGAACCTTCAGCCAGTACTCATGTTCACTGAGCAGAGCCTGAAGGCATCAGTGTAACTGAAGTGAACCTCCGTTGGTTAGCAGTTAGCGGTGCTGCTAACGTTACTAGCTCTCCTCCTGTTGGTTAGCCGTTAGCGGTGCTGCTAACGTTACTAGCTCTCCTCCTGTTGGTTAGCCGTTAGCGATGCTGCTAACGCTACTAGCTCTCCTCCTGTTGGTCTAAACACTGATTGGTTGTTTACAATGAAACATGATCAGAGACTAGAAACGCATGTTCTACTGAGTCAGTAAAACTTTATTTACACTCTGATGGTTAACGTTAAAGTGTGGAATTATTTATTCACGTTTGACTGTGTGCGGTAAAAGGTACAAGTACACCTACATGGAGGAGATGCTGGGGAACGTGGCCGGCTGCAGGCAGGCGTTCGAGCGCTGGATGGAGTGGGAGCCCGATGAGCAGGCCTGGCACTCCTACATCAACTTTGAGCTGCGCTACAAGGAAGTGGACAAAGGCCGCACCATCTATGAGCGATATATCCTTTTTTTGTGGGTGTGAAGTGATGACAACAAAGTCAATAAATCCTCACATTAGAGAAACTGTAACCAGAGAATATTTGATGTTTTTTGCTTTAAAAACTTGCTGATAAAAAGATATTTGTTTGTCGAGTAATCAAACCTTAACTCCGCTGTACTCGTCCTCGTTCACCCCGAAGTGAAGAACTGGATCAAGTACGCTCGTTTTGAAGAGAAGCATGGCTACATCGCTCACAGCAGGAAGGTGTACGAGAGGTCGGTGGAGTTCTTCGGAGAGGACTATGTGGACGAAAACCTCTTTGTGGCCTTCGCCAAGTTTGAGGAGACGCAGAAAGAGGTTTGTGATGAACTGAACCCACCGAATGAATTCATATCAGAGCCTCAGTCCTTTGCTTTCTTGTTTTTCTGGAATATTAAAACTGTTGATGTCTTTGTCTCTTTTCAGTTTGAACGTGTTCGGGTGATCTACAAGTACGCTCTGGACCGGATCCCTAAGCACCAGGCACAGGAGCTCTTCAAGTTCTACACCATGTTCGAGAAGAAGTTCGGAGACCGGAGGGGGATCGAGGACGTCATCGTCAGCAAACGAAGGTTCCAGTATGAGGAGGAAGTCAAGGTATTTATTGTGGGAAATCAACATGTTTTTACAAAATATGTCCGGAGCTTTTGAGCGCTTCATCTTTGATTCACATGAATATTCAGATTCCTTACATTTTTGGTCTATTGAGTTATGAAGTTATTTTAAGTTAAAAAAATCTGACAAAAATGTTAAATGTTGGGTGAAATATCTAGAATCTGTTTTTATTTTCTTGATAGTTCTCAACTTTTTAAATATATCATATCGACCTGAATATGAGGTACTTTCCTGTTGAGTCTCTGTGACCAGCGGGACGAAAGAAGTTACTTCCTGTTCACGGAAAATAAGTTACTTCCTGTTCACGGAAAATAAGTTGCTTCCTGTTTACTGAAAATGTTACTTCCTGTCCTCACCACTGCCGTTTTCCCCGTCAGGCGAACCCTCACAACTACGACGCGTGGTTCGATTACCTCCGCCTGGTGGAGAACGACGCCGACCCCGACACGGTCCGGGAGGTTTACGAGAGGGCCATCGCCAACATCCCCCCCATCCAGGAGAAGAGACACTGGAAGAGATACATCTACCTGTGGATCAACTACGCTCTGTACGAAGAGCTGGAGGTCAAGGTGGGTTCGCTCGCTGCTCCTCTTCCTCACCCTTCACTTCAAGACACAGAGGAGGAAGGAATCCTGTCAATTTGTTGGAAAAGTCAAATAAGAGATTCAGTATTTATTTTAATATTATTTTTATGTAATTACAGTCCTTCTAATATGTTTGTTTCACAACGAAGTAGATTTTGATTGTAGGTTGTCCCAAACAGCTGCTGCTCTTCAATACAAATGAATTAAAAGTGTTGCTGAATAGAAGTTTCCTCATAAACTAATTAACTCCAATAAATGACGATGTCATATCAATGCTAAACTAACAATAAGCTGTGCTAATTATCTCTAAAACATTGTTATTCTTTTATTTATTCAGGATCCAGAGAAAACCAGGCAGGTGTACCAGGCCTCTCTGGACCTCATCCCACATAAAAAGGTAATTCAGATTTCAGCTTTCTCTCAAATACCTCTCTGATTCTCTTTGTCTCATAATAAAGTCAGTTAAAGTCTGAAGATTGCGATCATCTTGTGTTTTCGTTTCAGTTCACGTTCGCTAAGATCTGGCTGCTCTACGCTCAGTTTCAGATCCGGCAGAAGAACCTTCAGGGAGCCAGACGGGTCATGGTGAGACTTTCTAAAAGATATTCCTGTCGTTTAGATCAGTGATTCTCAACTGGTGGGTCGCGGACCCGTATTATTTTTAATCATATATATATATATATATATATATATATATATATATATATATATATATATATATATATATATATATATATATATATATATATATATATATATATATATATATATATATATATATATATATATATATATATATATATATATATATATATATATATATATATATATATATATATATATATATATATATATATATATATATATATATATATATATATATATATATATATATATATATATATATATATATATATATATATATATATATATATATATATATATATATATATATATATATATATATATATATATATATATATAATCGATCAACATATAATCGATCAACATTTAGTCAAAGAGAAGGTTTTATTAGAGGGTAATGTGTTCTGATAGAAGAAGATGCATTTACACTTATTTGACCATTAGTGTTTCATTCATATTAAAATAGATTTTTCAAGAGATGCCACAATAAATATCTTTATCCGGTCGGCTCCTGAGTACTAAAGTCTGTAATGTCCGGTTGAGCCCGTCTGAATAGAGACGCTCATCGTCCGGAGAATTCACAGCGAGCAGGAGAAACCGTAAGAAACCCAGACGTCCGAGGGTGAAGAAGAAGGGTGACGTAAACAAACACGGCGATAAAGTCTTAAAGCTGCATTCTCTCTAGTGTCCACCAGGGGGCGACTCCTCTGGTTGTATAGAAGTCTATGAGAAAATGACTACTTCCATTTAGAGTCACACAGACCATAAAGCAGGGGATGCTTTAGGGCGGGGCTACACTGTGATTGACAGGTCTCTAGCAGAGACGTATACAAGATGGCGATGGCAAAACAGCCAAACTCGAGGCTTAAAAACATCAGTCCACAAACCACGAGTCCACTTCTTGTATACAGTCTATGGTTGAAACCTGATTCCCTAAAGATTGTGCAGAGTTCATGTGAACATAAAACATCTGGTGAAGATGCATTAATCGTGTCTCTTTGAATACTGAAAGGCATCATGGTTTCTCTTCCTCAGGGCACAGCGATCGGTAAATGCCCGAAGAACAAGCTGCTGAAGGGCTACATCGAGCTGGAGCTGCAGCTGCGAGAGTTCGACCGCTGCAGGAAGCTGTACGAGAAATACCTGGAGTTCAGTCCGGAGAACTGCACCACCTGGATCAAGTTCTCCGAGCTGGAGACCATCCTGGGAGACGGGGAGAGGGCGCGCGCCATCTTCGAACTCGCCATCGGACAGCCGCGGCTGGACATGCCGGAGGTAACTTTTTAGTTTTTGTTTTAAGGGATATGGACTAAAGAAGTCTCGAACATTACCATTAATATTCAACTTGTGTGTGTGTCTGTCTGTTTCCAGGTGCTGTGGAAGTCCTACATTGACTTTGAGATCGAGCAGGAGGAGTTTGAAAACACCAGGAACCTTTACAAAAGGCTGCTGCAGCGCACCCAGCACGTCAAGGTGAGACCAGAGACCTGTCAGTCAAAGCATCCCCTGCTTTATGGTCTGTGTGACTCTAAATGGACCATAATGTACTAAATGAACATCATGCTGTATTGAAGAAGACTTGAAACTAGAGATTGAGACATAAACTCATGTTTACAATGTTTACTGAGGGAATAAATCAAGAGAGAAGTAGTCATTTTCTATAGACTTCTATACAACCAGAGGAGTCGCCCCCTGGTGGTCACTAGAGAGAATGCAGGTTTTAAGACTTGACGCTTTGACTTCACTTTTGAGAAGCAGAAGTTACCGCCTTATTTTCTTAATCAAACAATCGAGCGTCCAATGTGAGACGATGAACTCTGACCTCTTACCTTCCTCCTCAGGTCTGGATCAGCTACGCCAAGTACGAGCTGTCCATCAACGGCCCCGACCGGCTGCAGAAGAGCCGGCAGATCTTCGAGGAGGCCAACAAGGGCATGAGGAGCTGCGAGGAGAAGGAGGAGCGTCTGATGCTGCTGGAGTCCTGGAGGGACTTTGAGAGGGAGTTCGGCTCCGAGAGCTCGATGGACAGAGTGAGGGAGCTGATGCCCGACAAGGTGAAGAAGAGGAGGAAGCTGACGGCCGAGGACGGGGTAAGAACCGGACTATATTCTGTTCTATACTTTATTGGGTTAAACTATCAAACTGAGCACAAGCTTGATAATCAATTTACATTTTAAGTTATTAATGAAAGGAGAATGAACCTTTTCACATGAGGATTTACTGCTTTGCATCATTAACTGAATATCTTTGGACTGAGTCGGATTAAAGACGTCTTTGCACTTTAAATGAATCGGGCGTTCACCTCGGTCTCTTGTCGTGGTTCTTTCAGTCGGACGCCGGCTGGGAGGAGTACTACGACTACATCTTCCCAGAGGATGCCGCCAACCAGCCCAACCTCAAACTGCTGGCCATGGCAAAGATGTGGAAGAGGCAGCAGATGGTGGACGAGGACGAGGACAACGAAAACGGCGAAGACAACGACGAGAAAAGTCCAGAGAAATCTCCCGAGGTGGCCGAAGAGACGTCGCCGCCGCCGCCGCCCTCAGACGAACCGGCAGCTCCTCCTGAGAACGACTCAGAAAGAAACGCTGAGAACGAAACCGAAGAGGAGACGAAGGACGGCGATCGAGACGATAGCAGCAGCAGTGACAATGATGATGGAGGGAAGAAAGAGAAGGAGAGGAAGAGCGGAGAAGATAAAGAGTAGATCGACACTCGGGATTCATTTTTCTACCAATCTGTTTTTTTGTTCTTTTTTTAACAAAAACAACCAGCAGCTGGTGATGAGTCTTTATTGTACGACGTGTTCTTCTGCATTATACAAACATCTGTTCAAACTCACTCGTTGTGGTTTCTTTTCTTAAGAAAACAGAATTTACAGGAAATGAAAAGTTGATATTTGTACAGCGTGGCTCTCTGAGAGTTTGACTATGTACAATGTGTCTGTAATGTTATATATAATATTAATAATATGAGGCTGCAGAGAGCCAGTCCGCTGTTATTCGATGTCCTCTGGTCTGACAGGATGAGGCAGAGGGACGATGGACTTCTGCTCCGAGTCTCTGGACAGAGCTTTCCTCATGTCTGCAACAAGGAGACAGTCGACTTTATTTGATGTGTTGTGGAGGAACAGCGCCCTCTTCTGTTAGCTGTTATAAATACAGCAATAGAATACTGGTAATCTGCTCATTGAAAGTCATTCACGGGTCAGTTCATCAGAATACATTAAGATCTGGTGGTATTTATCCATGCAGATTTGAGATATTTCTTCTGAAACTTTAAATTCTAAAGGAGGTGAATATAATTATCTTTGCTCAAAGCTTTTAAAATAACAGAACGATGTCATTCACAGAATTCTGTTTCTTCAGTATTAGTTCGAATAAATGATCCAGAAAAACCTAGAAGAACAGGCTGGTGTAACCTGCAAATAAAACCAAATCTGCAAGGATTAATGCCACTACAAGTGAGAAAATGTTTTATAAGTTGGGTGAACTGACCCTTTAAAAAGGTTACAATTTGCCGTTTACAGTGCTTAAGAGCTAAATGTGAAAATAAAACTTTGTTTTTGCTTTCTGTCCACATCAACCTGCCCTTTTAAATTATTTTTTACATGCCAATAATGCCAACCTCTTGTTTTAGTGTCAAGAGTCTTCAGACCTACAGCAGCTTTAATGCAAGAAGATGACGTGAATATAATCTTGATTTGTTTCAGCTCCTGAGCTTCAGTTTCAACAGTTCTTGAATGCAACACAGCTTCTGGGTTTTTCGGCACACGACTCAAAGCACCTGAATGCACCACAGTGGTGGCCTTTCTATCAAAACTACTTTGCCACTCACATTTAAAGAAAAGAATAAACCTCATTGAACTGAAATGAATCTGATTTGAAATGTCTACGCGTCTCACCGTAAGCGTCTTCGTCGGGCTCTCCGTTGCTGGCCGAGTAATACTCGATCACCGTCCTGTACACGCTGTAGCCCAGACGTTTGTACATGTTCACCGCCACCTGGTTGGAGACGCGCACGAATAGATCCACAAAGAACCCGCCCTTCCTACAAGACACCGGGATGAGGAGAGGACCAGGTGATTTTCAAAGTAAAAGCATCACAACAGGGTACCTACCGTATATATGCAGCTTCTGCATAATTTAAAGTTACGAGGAACGTTAATGTTGTGATGATTCTGTCGGTCCCTGTGGACTAAAGTAGTCGTGTGTACTTCTGGGTATGACGTTGTGTACTTCTGGGTATGACGTTGTGTACTTCTGAGTGTGACGTTGTGTACTTCTGGGTATGACGTCACGTACTTCATAGTACGACGTCGTGTACTAACCTCTCTGAGATCTCTTCCAGCATCTCCATGAGTTTGGCAGCGAGGCCGAGCCTCCTGAACTCCGGGGCCACGGACAGAGCGGTGACGTGACCGTGCCACTCCTCCCGAGCCACGGATCCCTCCGCCTTCCCCATGACTGCAAGTGTTACAGAGAATGTGACATTATTGATTGTCATTAACAATACACCTATTTAAAATTGAATATATCAAAATAAAAAGAGCGAATAACATGTATACAGACGAAGACTTCAGATTAATGTGCACCAAAATTAAATGATTTATTGGTGCAGCAGCTTCACTGAGATGAAAACATCAAACGGAGCATCAACTTACTGTAGCCCATCAGTTCACCACCAGGAGCCTCGGCCACGATGAAGTACTCGGGCCAGTGAGCCAGGTACTGGAGGTAGAACGGGATCCCATACTGGAGGTCAACGGTCAAAGGAAACTACAGCCGACTGCTACATATTAATGTGTTTGCAGTTTCAATTTACGTGACAAAGATGAGCTAACGTGGTTATAGCTAATGTTCATCTTAAAGTGAAGGATACGGTTTCTGTCAGAGGGTCCAAGTTACTGTTGAATATAAACACAAACAAAGTTAATAAAAACCTTTAACGTGATCTGTTATTTATCTGTTTGAAGTCAATGCTCTCCTCTCCCATCTCTCCTCTTCCTCCCTCCTACTGTCCTCTTTTTCATTCTCCTCTTCCCTCCTACTCCTCCTGTCCTCTCCTTCATCCTCTTTCTCTATATCGCCTCCCTTTCCTCTTCATCCTCCTCCTCATCGTCCGTAATACCCGTGACGGACCAAACATCATGATTTAACGTTAAGTGGCATTTTGTCCCACACATCCTAGCTAGGTTAGCTAACTAGCATTAGTTGGCTAAACGAAAACACATTATATATTTTACTAAAGGACAGTTCGTTGTCTGATTAAATGTGTGCCGATTAGTCCGGAGGACACTAAAGATTCACACAATGTTTAAGTCGAGCATTGACCAAGTATCATTTTGTTAATAACAACGGAACTACTAAATTATCTCTATTTTTAAAGAGAGTTTGGCACAACATTCTGTGCTAATTTCGGTTAGCCTGCTAAAGCGGATGTACACCAAACACAGGATGTGCAAACTACTTGTTTGCACCAACTGGATGGTAAACATAATCTGTACGATAAAAACAGACAAAACCTCACTCACATATTGTTGAATTTAAATAAATCATCGCAGGTAAACGGTCTTAATGTTGTCATGTTAGCTCGCTGCTCTGTGTCCTTTCACCTCACGGAGGAAGAGCGACATCGGCTCAAGAAAGAAGAAAAAGAACAGCGCCCCTTGGCGGACCGGAGGTAGTACTACACCTATAACATAATAACAGGCACAAATACACTCGGTTACCAGTTTATAACTAACAAAGTCTGATAAAACAGCCCTGTAATAAATGTTTATTGTGTTTTAAAACTGTTTTTCAGTGGATTCATTCAACTTCATGGTACACACAGGTGTTTCTATTATTTTGTCCTCCACATTTATGACAATACAGATGGTGTAAATAAAAGAAACATTGAGTAAATATTCTGCATTTTCATTCCAGTTTGACCTCACTGGTAATTTACTGTCAGTTATCACCATCTGCTGTTGAAATAATGACACTTTTTCTGAAAATAAATAAAAACTGAATCACAGTGGAGGTTAGAAAACTTTATTTAAAATGGATTATTAAATCTTTATTTAATAAAGAGACCATTCTGATTTTATTTCCATGAAAATCGACTGAGGATGTGCTTTGAAAATGGTAGACAATAATTCAAAGTTAACGTGCTTTAAAATGACATAAAATATAATAAAACATAACACTAATATGATATTTTAGGCCAGATGTTAAAGGATCAGTTTACCCAAAATTACAGAAAAAACATATTTTCTCCCTAATACAGTATATATATATATATATATATATATATATATATATATATATATATATATATATATATATATATATATATATATATATATGTAGAGTTTCTGTTTGGGTCATAAACCAACAAATTGGATGATCATGGTGCAAGAGAAAAAAGTCAAGGGATCATGGGAGTTATTACAATTCATCCTGAGGTGGAGATGAACATGTGTATCTTAATTTCACGGCAATCCATCCAACAGGTGTTGAGATAGTTCACTTAAAAAACACAAAAATGTCAACCTCATGGTTTGCGCTAGAGGTAAAGTCAGTGGGGTTCATCCTCTGGGGAACATCATCCAATGGTTGCTATTGCTAAAAAAAAAGAATACAACAGGATGTGATCCATTGTTAGCCACTCTGAACAGTTGTCATAGGAACTCTTTCCTCTTTGTTTGACTCAAAGTCAAACTGACACTGAGACTTTGGGCCCTTGGGGGTTTCGGAGGCCCTCGGGAGCCCACCTACTTTTCACGAGGCTCGTCCTCAGAGTGGAAACACCCACTCAGCTCCTAAACGCAGCCCACCCCGGAGGGGTTCGGGTAAACTGACTCGAGTTCAGTTCATCAGGTGATACTCTATAAGAGGAGGAGGGGGGGGGGGGGGGGGGGTCACTTTCTGCAGGTATGAAGGCGGCGTCCTCTGACATCACCGGCTCCCATCGCTGACTGAAGCCCGAGTGGAGTGAGCTTCATTCGTTGCAAATGGAGCGTCTCCAAGTGTGGGGTTTCTTCGGCCTCATCGTCCTCACCACCGCCCAGAGCACCACGAACAGGTAAGCACACACACACACACACACACACACAGGTAAAGACACACACAGGTAAACACACACACACACAGGTAAACACACACACACAGGTAAAGACACACACAGGTAAACACACACACACACACACACACACAGGTAAAGACACACACAGGTAAAGACACACACGGGTAAACACACACACACACAGGTAAACACACACACACAGGTAAAGACACACACAGGTAAACACACACACACACACACACACAAAGACACACACGGGTAAACACACACACACACAGGTAAACTCACACACAGGTAAAGACACACACGGGTAAACACACACACACACAGGTAAACTCACACACAGGTAAACACACACACAGGTGAACACACATTTTTCATTATTTAGAGATACTAAGTCATTATTTTCAGGTACTAAGTTATTATGTTGAGAGTTTGTTTTTATGTTGAGACTTGGTCATCATTGTGACAAAGTTTGTAATTATTTTGAGACACTAACTTATTTTAACTTCCAGGATTTTCTTTTTTTCATCACAATGTCGTGAATGACCGTCCGTAGCTCCCTTGTTAGTCTAGATAATCCACAGAGTATCCCTTTTAAAACAGTCCATGCCCACCACCATGTTTCCCTCAGGACCCTCAGTGTGTCTGTGTATTTAACCTGAACGGTTTGGTTTCTCAGCCCCGACCCTCAGCCCTCCTACCTGCTGCTGGTCCCCAGAACCCTCCGTCCAGGACTCCCAACATCAGTGACCGTCACCATCCTCACGGGCTCCCCGGTCACCGTGTCCGCTCACATCGTTCATGGCAAACAGGACGTGGCCTCAAACTCTGCTACAGTGGAAGCAGGTAAAGCCTTTTGTGTACAATCAACAAAAGACTTCTGATTTAAATCACTTTGCAGAGTAATTCAACTACTTTGTTTCTGTTAAAGGTTCAACCGAGCTGCTGATTTTACCAGCTGTAAGTATGACTTTATTCTAAGTTGTTGTCCTCGTTGTGGTGCAGTGTTGTTCAGTCTGTAAAGGGTCAGAGTAATACATCTCAACAACTGTTGGATGGATTGCCTTGTTATTTTGTAAAGACGTTGATGGTCCCCAGAGAATGAACCTCAATAACTTTCCTGATCCTCTGACCTTCTAGCGCCACCATCAGGATCAGAGTTTTACTTTTGTCCAATCGTTTGGTTGAGGACCAAATACCTGCAAAAATAAATATATTCCCATCAGCCCCAGCTGTACTTTGTGTTCACTGCTAATTAGCAAATGTTAGCATGCTAACAAGCTAGGATACGTTGGTGAACATGGTCAAAATTACACCTTCTGAACATCAGCATGTTAGCATGCTAACAAGCTAGGATACTTTGGTGAACGTGGTCAAAATTACACCTTCTGAACATCAGCATGTTAGCATGCTAACGAGCTAGGATACGTTGGTGAACATGGTCAAAATTACACCTGCTGAACATCAGCATGTTAGCATGCTAACAAGCTAGGATACTTTGGTGAACGTGGTCAAAATTACACCTTCTGAACATCAGCATGTTAGCATGCTAACAAGCTAGGATACGTTGGTGAACATGGTCAAAATTACACATTCTGAACATCAGCATGTTAGCATGCTAACGAGCTAGGATACGTTGGTGAACATGGTCAAAATTACACCTTCTGAACATCAGCATGTTAGCATGCTAACAAGCTAGGATACGTTGGTGAACATGGTCAAAATTACACCTTCTGAACATCAGCATGTTAGCATGCTAACAAGCTAGGATACGTTGGTGAACATGGTCGACATTACATCTGCTGAAGATCAGCATGTTAGCATGCTAACAAGCTAAACTAAGATTAAAAAAACATCATGTTCATCCCCTTAGTTTAGCTTGTTAGCATAATGTTGACCATTTTCAGAACATTACACCTGCTGAACATCAGCATGGTAGCATGGTCATTGTGATCGTTTTAGCATTTAGCATAGCAAAGTGCAGCTTCATAAAGCTGCTAGCAAAAGTTAGTTGTACCAAAGATATTTAATGACACAGACTGTTTTAGATTTTAAGAATGACAAACATTTCTCAGAGATTAAAGACGCTGGTCGAGTGAAACCTAAATGTGCTGCAGATCCACGAGAGCGAGTCCAGCTACATGTACCCTTACAACCTGGAAGTGAAAGGTCACGTAGGCAGCGTTGAGGTTTTCTCCAACTCGACGCAGCTACACTTCGACCCCAAAGGCCACTCCACCTTCATTCAGACGGACAAAATGACCTATCGACCCGGGCAGACGGTGAGGATCAGAGTGGTCTCCATCCTCCCCGACGGGAAGCCCTTCACCAGCCCGGTGAACGTCACCATCAGGGTGAGTCTGGATGTTTTTAATGCAACTTACACCAGTCTGCCTGTCTGACTGCCGTACAATTATGAATTTAAAGGAACAGTTCACCCTAAAAATGAAACATGTAGCAGCATGGACTTTACACTACGGACATTTATCAACACAAACAAACGTGTGAAATCATCATTCTAGCATCAACATCACTGTCAATTTATCTTATTTATTTTATATTATATGGCATTTTGTTCAGCTATTATTTATCTGTGTTATTTAGTTTAACAAATGGCAGAAAATATCTATGAAATAACAGCAAGTTGTTCAAAAGCATATCCAAAAACTTCTGTTAGCCAACAGGATTATGTGACATTATTCACATGCAAACTTCAGATTTGTGGGCGAACTGCTCCTTTAAAGACATCATCAGTATTCTGTTGGTTTAATCGACCGCTACTCTTAATCAGCATTGTACCTGATCCAGGATCCCAGGGGGACCCGGCTCAGACAGTGGCTGTCTCTGGATGGCGTCCTCGGGGTTGTGTCCAAAGAGTACGAGCTGTCTGAACACCCTCCGCTGGGTGAATGGACCATCGGCACTACAGTCGGCGTAAGTCTGCTCCATCTCACCAAACAGGTGCAATCGAAAAGGACTAAAAGTCGACAGATACAGAGGCTTTAATGTGCACCACACACTATAAAAACAATACGATGTTTCTGCACAACAGTGTGTAAAAAGGTTTGTACTGGAGGTGGCACCAGAGTAAAGATCATGTTGTTATTTCAATGAAATGTGTGTGTTTTTATAGAGTGTTTCAACCGAGAAGCATTTCACCGTGGCTCATTACAGTACGTACCTTTCCTCTTCCTCTACTCAACGTCCTCTTTGTTTCGCACAGTTAAAGTCGGATGATTGTTGCTTTTTAATCTGACTTGTCTATGCATGAATGTCTGTCTGGTTGCAGCGCTGCCGAGGTTTGAAGTTGTGATAGAAGCTCCGCGGGTCGTCTTTCATGAAGACCCTCTGTGGTTCTCCGTCATGGCAAAGTGAGAACTTTTTGCCTGCGCGTTACGTTATTCAACACAGTTTGAAGTACTTTATATATTTACGTGTTTGTGTTTTTTCATCCTCAGGTACATGTACGGGATGCCTGTTCACGGATACATCAATGTCACGTACCTCCATAGGTTCCATGGTGTTGAAGAGGCTTATGATGAACGTAGAGAGGTGGGTCGTTGTATTTAAAGAGCTGATTATAATCTGATTACACCCCAAAAAAATAATGGTGTTAAAATGATCTTGAGATGAAGAGTCACAGAATAAACCACATCATCATGAATTTAAGTCATATAATCATGTTACCTGCTCTTTTCACTGTAAATGTTAGTTTTGGATTTTGTCCAAATTGCATCCAGTGTTTTCAGAGGAGTTTATTAAAGTAATTTATTCAGTAAAAGTTATTGCGTATTTAAGGATTTACAAAAAAAAAAGCATTTTATATCAGTGTAAATAAAATACTTCGGTCTGTTGGTCGGACAAAATAAGAATTAATAAGGCATCACTTTGACATCTTGTAAACTGAGATCGATATTTATCATATTTTTTACTTTTCAAACTAAACAATCAATCAACTAACGAGTCCAATCAACATACTAACGGATGAATATCTGCTTTAGATCGACGGCAACACGGACTTCATGTTTATCTTTCCCAACTACGACTACCACGAGATGAGCAGAAGAGCTCTGGACATGCACTATTATGACGAATCCATGCGCGAGGAGTGTTTAATGATTGTGGTTCATGTGACTGATCACATCACAGGTAATCCGTTTTTACACTTCTGTATTGATGAGTCTGCGAGCATAATGAAGTCATGTGCTCTGTATTGTTCCTGGGAGTTCAGGGAGATTTTACATTCAACGATGTGAATATTTCACAGGTTTATTCCAGAGCGTTTTAGCTTCAATATATTTAAATTGTACTACTTTTATGCAGAACCGACCCTGGTAAATTTGGTGCCAGTTCTGACGAGTGAAGCCAAAGCTTCACGTGTTAAAGCTGCATTCTCTCTAGTGTCCACCAGGGGGCGACTCCTCTGGTTGTATAGAAGTCTATAGAAAATGACTCTACTTCTCTCTTGATTTATTCCCTCAGTAAACATTGTAAACATGAGTTTATGTCTCAATCTCTAGTTTCAAGTCTTCTTCAATACAGCATGATGTTCATTTAGTACATGATGGTTTACGTATAGTGGTTTTTACGTGGCTAACTATGTGAAACCTTTGCTGTTTGGTTAGGTTTAGGTAGAGATCGTGGTTTAATTACTGACGCCACGAGAAGTATTACTGATGCTTTTCATGTTCCAGGTCTCACATATAACAGTACAGCAAAGGTGTCTGTGGCAAAGTACAGATATACAATTTCCTTTGATGGCTACCCCAAAATATTGAGGCCGACTCTGAACTTCGCCGCCACGGTAAGGAAAGCAAATCTTTTTGTGTAGTTTTAATCTCTTTTGTTTGATTTTATACTTTTTATACTTTTCCATTCCTATTTCTCATTAAATATAATTTTCTTTATGAAGTAAAAGGTACTAAAGTGTCAAATTAACTATTTGCTAACCAACATTTATAACAGTCAAAACTGGTGTTTTACAATAACAAATACTACGATAAGCAACACAACTAGTTCTCATTACAAAGTGTTAAAAGGTGTGGTCAACATATTGACTTGTCTTGATTTTGTAGCTGAAAATATCAACGTACAACGATCAGCCGCTGTCACCGGAGGATCAGGGAAAGCTGGTTCGTGTGTCAGTGATGCAACAAAACACAAGTCCGTGGAGTTGGAACTTTAAAGAAAGAGAAAACTGGCCTGGTCGATCTAACATGTCGGTCACTTGGGGAGTTGGGAGTCCTCAGCCGGAGCAGATGCTTTCTGAAGAAACGGAGGTTCCTGTCCCTGCAGACGGACGCATACCCCTCAACATCCGGGTCATGGACGAAACGGAAACACTCACCATCGACGTAAGATGAACATTTTCTCACATTAAAACTCGGCCTTCATTTTGACCGTCACTGTTGAGCGACGCAATGCTAAAACAGAAACAGAGAAAGAACTCTCAGCTCGAAAACAAAAGTGAAAGAATTGTGGATTTTAATGCAGCAGATCAATTGCTGGAATGTTTTTTTAATCAGTGCACAGCTGAAAATACAATGTTGTCTGCAGGTAAACATACAGTTTAACGTGAAAAATTGTTTCCAATTGTACAAAAAAATAGCATTTCATTCAAATTGCATCGTTATTTTTGTTAAACTTTATATTATTCAGAAATAACAGACCATAAAAAAACAGACTTGAAATAAAACCGTCAATTTTTGAATCGGTAGCAGCGGTCCAACGACGCGGCTTCCTTATTACGGTACATTCATGTCTGTGCCATGATGCACCATGGACATTACAAGCTAAGGCTTACGTTCATATGAATATTTATTGTGGAATTTGAACACAGTGCTCATGTTTTGGTTCAATTGAAATATAAAGTGGTGTATCATCTGCGTAGAAGGGAAACAAAAAGCGACTGTTTCCAGATTTCCAGAGCCAATTGATGTCAATCAAAGTGATTTCTAATTGATTGGGATCAGTTTTATAAAAACCCATTCATTCCCAATCGTTTGCTTATTGTAACCCATTTTAAGGTCAGGTTAATGTGCAGCTGCTGTAAAAGTCCTCTGTAGAGTCGTTCACCACTCTGGAGGTCTTATTCAACAACATGTGTCCCTTTTTGCACCAGGAGAGAAGACTTTTTCAAATAATGATCTGTTTTTTTGTTATCAGGCTTATTTTGAGGACAGCCATGACACTCTGCAACTCTATAGAAGCTACAGATCGCCCAGTCACTCCTACCTGCAGATCCAGAAACCCTCCGGTCCTCTCGAGGTAATCACGAAGAGCAGAGTAACTTCTGTGTCGCACGGTTTTATCTGGTAGGATTGTGGGAATGCTGCTGGTGACGAAGCAGTAACAACAGGAAGTACATTCACTTCAATGATATTAAGCATGTTATATCACAACGCCGTCTTCCTTCAGGCCGGTTCCCCCGTCCTGCTGCACGTTGAGAGGAACTTTCCAATGACTGAGATCCACTATGTGGTGAGTTTATATCAGTAAATGTTGTTGTTATACAACTTTAGAAAGTCACAATATGTCTGTCAACTTGTTTTGGAGTCTGCCTGCCCCCTGGTGGCCAAAGAAATACACACGACTGCAGCTTTAATTATACAATGTACAAAAAGGAAGAAGCGCTCACGTCTCTTCTTCTGTGTGAAGGTGAAGTCCAGAGGCCAGGTGGTGGCTGCTGGGAGACGCATGGCAGGAGATCTCTCTCTGGTCCCAGAAGCCACCTGGGCTCCTCTGGCCTGCATCATCGTCTACTGTGTGCATCCCAGCGGCGAGATCGTCAACGACGTGCTGCTGCTACCCATGACCCACACTTTACAAAACAAGGTGAGTTATTGTCTTTTTTTCAATTGTTTTGCTGGATTAAAAAAAGCGTGATTTTGAGTATTGTGAGTATGTTATGAGTGCGGTGGAGCTAATGCCAATTACCTTTGTAGCATCATCCTAGTTGGTTTTCCTAAAGCGCGAGACAATCAGAAGCTTGTGAAATGTTTGAAGAAAGTCAAATTTGCCAGAGCGAGACCCTCAGAGAGTCAGAACCGTTGTTGTATTCATGGAATAAACTGTAGTCACTAAATGGATCGCAAAATACGTCATGCCATCAGAATTTGGTCTTCTAACTTACAGTCTATGTCATGAACTGAACAATGTCCTCGTCAACACAAACAACCTGGGAAACCTACGTTGTTCGATTCAGTATTGCGGTTGTCAGTGACCGGGTGTGATGGTGCGCGGTCGACAGGTGTCTCTGAGCTGGAGCGACGCCACGAGAAGGCCGGGCGAGGAGGTCACGCTGAGGGTCACGGTGGCGGAGCCCGCCGCTCTGGTCGGAATCCTGGTGGTCGACAAGGCGACCGAGTGGAAGGGATCGTACAATGACATCACCGAGGCGAGGGTAAGACACGGCGCTCGTTCACATCCCCCGAGTAAAGCGGCTCGCTGTGACTTCAGTCTGACCGAAGAGATGGATGCTGAAGCTTTGGGTCACATGTTTCCTGTTGATTGTCTCCTAACCTGCTTTATCAGTCACGTGTCCGTTATTCCCAAAGCTCCTCTCCGGTTTTACATTTTCCAACAGTTCTCCATATCCACTCATATTTCTCCTAACAGGTATTTCTATGAAACCCAACCCCCCCGCCCCCCCCGTATCGGTTCACCGTGAACAATAAGAACTCTTTCCCGGTTCTCTGTGTTGCCCTTTGTGAGCCGCTCTGAGGAGGATTGGTGTTGCTTTCACAGGTGGTGAAGGAGATGAAGGATAACGGCGTCGTCGTGGCCGACGCCTACTCTGACAGGATGACAATGGGAGATCCATACTCCGTCTTCAAGGTTCGCCTCCCCAGAGACACATCACATGTATTGTATTGGCGTCCTGTGTAGGGGCAGTATCATCCTTCTATCTCACTTAAAGTCGAATTTGACTTGGTCAATGGTGCGTAACAATAAACAATGAACACAATGCAACAATCAACATATTAAAATGTACAAAAACTAAATGTAGGTGTAATGATCGCTGTTTAAATGATCTGCCCTGCATTACTGTATGCATGCTGGTACACAGAAATATTAGTTGTGACTCAATGTGGTCACGATTTCCATCAACTTCAGACGCAGCAATCGTGTTTTCTGGGTCTGACGATGGAAGTATCAGTGTCTTGCTTCTTTATCATCTCTGTTGAGAGTTCGCACATGCTCAGTGCGGACCGGGCAGCGAGTGACATGTGTTGTTGTTGTTCCGAGCATAAATGAGCCGATATCGTAACTTGTTACGTATCGGAGGCGTTTACACGTTCTAGTGTCGGAGCAACTCCACCATTTTATTTGATTTACGCATGGTGGGTCAGAACACGTATCTGAGACAAACACAACAGGTTTAACTGGTAATGTGATTACCATAGTACGCTTTCCAGCTCAACATTTGAGTGAAATGTGCATTTCTTTGTGCAGAAATGTGATCTTGTGGCATTGACGGATGCCAGTTTACACGAGATGAACAGTCCACCTGGGCCTGCATTTCGTAAGTTGTAAAACAACCTACGTTGATCACATTCTTGCCTCTTCGTTACTGAAACAACTGACAATCATCTTCAAACAGCAGGGGAGGGAATACATGAAATGACCCAGACAGACGGTGCACGTATGGAGCCACGAGAGCGCCGGGACTTCCCAGAGACCTGGATATGGACGGACACCAACACAAGGTAGCGCTTCAGAAACGTTCCTGTATGTCGATGGAGAAGATGAAAGTGTATTTCTGGCTTTGGAGAGTAACCATGGTGCAAAGACGTTGTGATTTTAGACTTTAAAAGGATGGAAGCTGGCTAGAGCTGAGGTGACAGCTCAAAGTAAACAGCAAAGGAACTAAAGCTGACATGTCCGCCTGTTCTTCGCAGTAATTCAGAAACAGAGATAACTCTGACTGTACCAGACAGCATCACGACCTGGACAGCCACCGCCTTCGTCCTGTCGGAGAACCTCGGCCTCGGCATCGTGGAGAAGCCTGCAGAGGTATCACGTCGCTTCTGTAAAACCACCGGACTGTCTCCTTTCTTCTCCATTGCTTTGACGTTTGATGTCTGTGTTCCAGTATTATTTCACTCTTCTCGCCGGTGACTGAAAGCAGCGCGAGACCCTTTGACTTCTTGGATCACACGTCGTTCTGCTGTCAGCATTAGCTTTGTGTGTGTCGTGCTTAGATGAGACTGTGCAACGTTTCCATGTGATCCCCCTGCAGCTCAAAGTGTTCAAGGAGTTCTTCCTGCTCTTGAACCTCCCGGCCTACATCATCCGAGGAGAGGAGCTGTTGCTGGAGATCGTTCTGTTCAACTCCCTCCCACAGCAGCTGGAGGTCAGTGAGCTGGGCTGTGTTTGCAGGTCATATCCGCTTTAAATCTGTTGACGAATGGATTTATATTTCACGGTGAACCAGCAGGTGTTGGATTGCATGCTTTTGGAGTGGATGTGGGTCACAGGGTTGGTGCTGTTGTCTCAGGCGTCAGGTTGCTGTAATCTAACGTGGCATCAGTGGTTTTTACTTATTATACAACTCTGTTGTCACCTCTGAGGACTTTCAATCCTTCAACACATAAAGCTTCTAAAAAGAGTTCAACGACTTCCAAGAAAGCTAGAATCTGCGTTTTAATTTGATATATTCGGTTTCAACAACATGCTTCTTTCCTTTCCAGCCTCTTTGTACTGCCAGACCTCTGCTTCATGGCGTCTGGGTTACATTCTGCTGCTCTTTGTTGTCAGGTCACGATAATCGTTGTGGAGAGCGAAACCTTTGAGTTCGTCCTCTCGGACAATGAGGAGCTCTTCATGCCCGGTGTTCTCACGGTGCCCGTGGGGAGTCGGAGCGGAGAATCCGTCCTCGTTCCCATCAAGCCGCTGAAGCTCGGAGACATCGACATCGTGGTGAAAGCCAAATGGTCCGCTGGGATGGACGTGGTCCGCAGGACGGTGCTCGTCAAGGTGAGGATCACAGAAGCACGGCGGTTTGAGCAATGCGGCTACAAGGTACCATCTCACATTACTCTGTTTCATGAATAATAACAAGAATAACAATAAAATAAGAACTCTCTCTGGTATCACACAACAACAAGACGACAAGATAGAACTTTATTAACGGCAGTTGCAGAAAATGTGCAAATAAGAACTAAATATGAACAACAATAGATTATCAATAAGATACACAATCTTCCTTATCATTCTTGTGTTCTTATCGTATAACTTACCACAACAAGTGAAAGGGTGTCATTTAGAATTTTCGATGGTTTACGGACTTCAGAGCGGTTGAAGTTATTTTGGGGAGCCTTGTAGACCAGCTGCTACAACAAAGAAAACAACAACATCTGGATCTGCCAATCTGGATCATCAATGATCAGCAATCGGGGATCTCTAAGAGTCATATTTGCTCCCTTTATGGTCCGCTGCAGCCTACTTGTAACTCAAAGAACTCGTGATGTGGAGTCTTGTCATCAGACTGTTTGTTGGTCACGACCCTCGTCTGCTGCTCCACTGTAACCAGAGGAACCCTGATCTTGTTTTGCAGCTCTGCCTTTTAAACATGACTCACCACGTTTGTTTGTGCGTCCTGCAGGCCGAGGGACTCGAGCGGTCCTTCTCCGCCTCGCTGCTCTTTGAGCTTTCTGACTCGAGGGTTTCCAGAGAGGTCGGGTTCAGCGTCCCGGCAGACGTCGTGGACGGCAGCGCGAGAGCCTCGGTGACGGCTGTCGGTACGTAGACGCGTCCAACAACCAAGTGATGCACAAGCTGCCGGGAAATACAAACTAAGAACAACAAGAACAACAAAAAGACATTTGATTCTAACTGATAACAAGATGTACTTCATGAAACTAATAGTGACGAACAAATAGTCTAAAAGCATCAGCAGCTTGATGAAGGATCGATAAACGAAAAAAACAAAGATCTGAAGACGAGTCTGAGATCGTCCCATCGACGATCATCTTACGTTGCTCTTATTACTCATCGCTCACTGACTCCGCCCCCACGGTCGTTGCCGTGGCGCTGAGGTCAGTAAACACTAACTCTTCTCCCTCGTCGTGTCTTGATTTGTCTGGTTTCCGTGCTGACGAAGGCGACATCCTCGGCCCGTCCATCAGCGGCCTGGACTCCCTGATCCTGATGCCTTCCGGCTGCGGGGAACAGAACATGATCAACTTTGCCCCGAACGTCTACGTTCTGCAGTATCTGAGCGCCGTGGGACAGGCGGACCAGGAGACCGCGGAGAGAGCCGTGGAGTTCATGATGAAGGGTAAACCGTTACATCACAGTCACACATTCACAACAAGCACCAGAAGAGTGTTCAACAGCTGACTCAGCAGCACGATCTGTGGTGAAGCAGAAGATGACCTCCCTCTGGTCTCTGCTGTCCCTCCCTCCAGGTTATGAGCGAGAGCTGACCTATCAGAGAGCAGACGGCTCCTTCAGCGCCTTCGGAGACCACGACGCGTCTGGGAGCACCTGGTGTGGCTTTAAAGTATTTTACAGACAAAGAAGACGAGTGGCCCTCAACAAAAGCACTGACCAAACAAAACAAACCGTCTCCGCAGGCTCACGGCGTTCGTGCTGAGGTGTTTCCTGCAGGCGCGGCCGTTCGTCGCCATCGACGCCGTCGTGCTGCAGAGAGCGGCGGTCTGGCTGGCGGCCCAGCAGGGGGCCGACGGGAGATCGGAGGAGCGCGGCGACGTCATCCACACCGAGCTCCTGGGAGGCCTGGACGGCCCCGTGTCCCTCACCGCCTACGTCCTCATCGCCCTGCTGCAAGACACCGACATCACGGTGAAACCTTAGTCACAGCACCTTTCATACAGTTTAGTTTACTTACTTCTTTATTTATTCCTCATCTGTGTGTGTGTTGCACCTGTAGGTGGGTTA